>NC_089770.1:28770490-28775490 GCF_040412425.1 Macrobrachium rosenbergii | reverse complement strand
GGCACTCCCTGATCTCCAAGCAAGTTTGGTGCTCTTCGGTAGCCACGTTGCTAGCGATGGTACGTAGGGTACTACCAACCTAGGCTAGTGCAATAAAAAAAAATTAACACACTAAAATCTAGCTATGGCACAATGGTACTACCAGCGTAGGGTAGAAAATGGAATTAAACCTGCTAATGGCTAGCTGTGATAAGTAAGAGTGGGAATCAGCGTCCACTCTAAATTACAACCACCTAGCCTAGTAAAATAAAATAAACTGGGAGAAGTAAGAGTGGGAATGAGCTTCCACTGTGAGTTACAACCGTCTAGGCTAGTATAAAAGTGGGAATTAGCATCCACTGTGAGTTATAACCATCTACACTAGTACAATAGTGGGACTTAGCATCCACTCTGAGTTACAACCACCTAGACTAGTATAAAAATGGGAAATAGCGTCCACTCTGAGTTACAACCAACTAGGCTAGCATAAAAGTGTGAATTAGCATCCACTCTGGATTGCAACCACCCAGGCTAGTATAAAAATGGGAATTGGTGTACACTGAGTTACAACCACCTAGGCTAGTGTAAAAGTGGGTATTAAAATCCACTCTGAGTTACAACCACCTAGCATAAAAGTGGGAATTAGTGTCTACTGTGAGTTACAACCACCTAAGATAGTATACAAGTGGGAATTAGCATCCACTCAGAATTGCAACCATATAGGTTTGTGGGAAATATAAAAAAAAGCAATGTTCTACTACCCTGCTGGCAATTAATTATAGATATGGTTTTATTAGCCACATGGGGTTGGGGTTAGGCCAAGCAATTAGTCTTAATATGAAATTCTATATAGGACTGCTTCTTGTGATATGAAATCAACCCAACACCTATTTCCCTCTGATGAGCTAACCTAGATATATTTTTTTAAAGAAGTAGAACGCTACTCTCTCTCTCTCTCTCTCTCTCTCTCTCTCTCTCTCTCTCTCTCTCTCTCTCTCTCTCTCTCTCTCTCTCTCTCGAACCCTAACAATTTTGGGCTAATATAAGACACCAATAAATTTCCATCGCCAATTGTATATGCCTAGCCTACCAGTAACAGAAGTGAGAATGAAATAGCATGCATGAGTTCACATTACCTACATAATTAACTAAGCTGCGCAGACCTCATTCTAGCCAGAGTTCATTGTGATTTTAACTCGCCACGTTTCTGAATGCTGTGACCTAACTAATAATGGCTAACTTTGCAAACATGCGGCCTATTCTAAATCTTATCATGCATGAGTCACCTAACCATTTGTTGCAAAAATATGTAAACATGTGGCTCAGTGAAATTCTGAGATTTACCCATCTAATTTACGTAGGTTTGGGCAAAAGAAACGTATGCTTTGGGTTACGACTACGCACTAAGGAACACGCTCAGAAATTGCATAAGGTCACTACAGGCAGCCTCTTTGTTTACATAAAACACACGAATTCATAACCTTAGCTTATTTCCCTAAATCACACTATGCATTGGATTTTACGTTACAAAATCAAACAGGTCATGCATTAGTTGTAAAACAAACACCTAAACACTATAAATGCACAAGAGATCTCTAAAATTCCTATCGCTACAATATTGTATGGTTTGTTAAAACTACCTGAGATGAAATCAATACTTTGGATGCATCGTCTGCTACCTAGCACGGGGATTCAAAAGTGTTATCGCTTGTGATTCGGAATTTCCAGCTCGGGTTTTCTTTCTGTACGTATTTTACCTTGGAATTCTACGTTAATTATTAATCATCAATCTTAAGTATTACATGGCAGCTTGGCAGTCATGTAAACAAATACCAAACCTCAAATAACATTATAGCCTCCGGAATAAAGTACGTTGCCTAGGGACGTAATTAGACTCGGGGGAACAGTTAACAAAGTTTACTTTGCAAGTACTAACAAATGGATCAAAGGGGTTATTTACAGACAAGGCACATTTGTAAATAATAAAATATCAATAGTAATATGCAAAATGAAACTGCTGGAAATGCAGAGCTCTATGTGCTGCACTGCAAGGGGCTTGAGGGTGTTGAAGCGAGAATTGAGCTGGAAGTACCCTGGGTCACATGCGATAAACTATCCCTCTGAAAGGGAGAGGTATTGAATTGTTCTAAAAACAGCATGAATTACAACGCTGATCGTACAGCATCAAACTAGCCTAACTTACTGAAATAAAATACACAGCGAAAGATATCAATCTAGACCCTTGAGGGGGAATTTGATGGTCCAGCCAGTCAAAAGACCCTATTTATCACTTTTCTAATATGGCAATTAACTGAGCATGTAAAATGTGATTGGCAGTGGCTTGAAGGGGTTCGTCTAGGGTCTTAATGGGGAGACAGAATTGAATGGAGAAAGAAATACATGTGGAAGATCATGGGAGGCACTTGGAGTGGTTTCTTGACAAAGTAGGCAAATAGAATTTAGTAGAAGGAAAACAAACCGCCAAAATACTTAAGTTTGTCCTTGGGCTTACTGTAGAAGTCCATCCTGTAAGGAGGGTGACCCTGAATGACTGCACATGGCGTGGTTCAATGGTGGTCTTGAGGAGGAGAGTGGGATTTGATCGTCCACTCTGGAGCACAGCCAGTTGGTGATGGACTTTCTGAGCTGGGGCCAGGGTCGCCTTAGGGAACGTTTCCAAGATGGCTATTTCCAACCTTTGTAACAGCTCATCAATGTTTACAATGGCATTCCCAGCCCTTCCAACGGCTGAGATCCACTTTGGTGTCTCTACAAACCAGTTTTCTGATTACATCTTAGAAGAGATACAGGTCTCTTAACTTTTTCATTTTTGTTATCCTTCTCTTTTATTAGTTCGTCTGAAATTCATGAAGACACAAATCTTTACAGAACATAAGAACAGAACGACTACTGTAGATGTCGTCTGTTAATTTTTATATTTGTTAAATCTTAAAATAAGCTCAAAAGTCAGATTTTAATTAATATCTATGCAGACCATGCATTTGCGTTTTCTGTGAATCCGGCGAGGTTAACTCGTTTTCAGGGAGACAAAAAAACCGATTTCCTATTTTGAAACCCCGTTGTGATTGGTCGTCAGGAAACTCGTTTTCTATTGGTCAAGAATTTCAAGGCGAAAATTTGGAATTTTCCCAGTATGAAAGCCAATTCTAACTGATCATCGGAAACCTGGAGGACGGAGAGAAAACCAAGTGTAGAGGAGGCATTTTTTTAATGCAGGTCACCGTGTATTGTTCTGATTGATAAGCGATACTACTTGTCGTAATTTAATTAATACTGCCGCTCTGCCAAAACAAGTTGCACTGTGATTTTTAAATTCGCTATTTGCTGACAAATCATTCATTATTTTTAGGGGTTGTAGAATATAGATGATGCAAAGGAGACGTATTTAACAAATACATGAGCCATAGGTGGTTGGGAATCTGAGAATAAGAGGGAGAGAGAGAGCTGAAGAGTGGTGGAAATGAAAGTATCACAAAAAGCTGAAATTATTAGTGAATTCAGAGGATTATTATTAACTCCTTTGTTAAGTAGGGCATGTCGATGCTCGTAAAAAAAAAATACGTATGAAAAGAGGAAAATAACTCTCACGTGCATAACGGACAACTGGATGGAGGCGAATACAGGATTTAAAGAAAAAAATATTGTTAAGTTTACCTGGGGTCGACTACAGAATAAGTCTAAGTTCTTGATCGGATGAGAACACTTTAGCAATTGTTTGTTAGGAAATAGTTATGTGAACGCTAAGGATCCATAAAAATGTTATATACTAGGAAAGTAAAAGTGAAATTTATTTTCGAATGTGTAACTGAATGGTTTCTGGTTATAGATCTCAAAAAAGTTGTTTCATTTCTATGTGCCTCTTTAATATTGAAATTAGTGAAATGATTTTCGTTGGGGACAGAACAGGGACAGCAGGTGGGAGTTTGCAGGACACAGGGACCGAAATTTGCTGGGACATATAAGATGGCTTCAGATATATGGATGATACAGAATTTACTGGTGGTAATGAGAAGCTACTGATGCAGAAGAAACATTAAAAGTGTACAACAGAGCTTTTTAAAAGCAAAATTTAGCAATGTTTTTGGTGCTAATCAATGGAATAGACTCGGTTCTGGAAAAAATGTTTACTGCGTCTGTATGGTTATGTTACTCATTCGTGTAGTTTCATTAGTTAGGAAGATTATACTGTAAAGTGATGATGGGAAGACATTTGTAGAAGAGATTTTTAAATCCATTTACTATCTACTGCTATGACACATCAACTACTGAGAAGCTAGCTAGATAGCAGCTTTGATGATATAGACTGCGAATCGAACCTACGATGACGGAATGGTACAGAGAGAGAGAGAGAGAGAGAGAGAGAGAGAGAGAGAGAGAGAAGGACTGCAAACGGTTGGCTGATGAAAGTGTCTAGAAGGAAAAGATGGTCAAATGAGAAGAGAGATGGATCATATGCAGGTGAGGCATAGAAATCAGCAGCAGGAGTCATGAAAAAGGTTTGGAGATAAAATGTTTCTTTATGATGAAAGCTGGAATACATGAGGGAGGGTCCATGCATAATCTCTCTCTCTCTCTCTCTCTCTCTCTCTCTCTCTCTCTCTCTCTCTCTCTCTCTCTCTCTCTTGCACGGCAACGAAGTGAAAAGTGTGAGGACTGGAAGCCGTGTTCTAATGGAACCTGAAAGATGATGCTGTTTTGGGTGGTATAGTAGTGTAGGGAGAATAAGATGGAACGCTGTTTTGGATGGTTTAATAATGTAGAGAGAATGGGAGGGAATAGACATCCGGATTGGTTTCATGGTTCAAAAGTTTACGTGAAATGTGTAGAGGCGCTGGGACTCAAGGGCCTTAATTTTAGGAAAAGTGAGAATGTACTGAGACAAAAGCAAACGATGCAATACATGTCAAGGGAACGATGCACTGCTGATAAGGTTTTTTCTGACTGTGTTTGTCTGAAGCGGCTTTTCATTGCCCTGTCATTTATAAAATGATTTTGACTGG
>NC_089770.1:28745490-28765490 GCF_040412425.1 Macrobrachium rosenbergii | reverse complement strand
TATATATATATATATATATATATATATATATATAAACATATTAAACCCAGGTTAGCTCCCAAGAGAAGAGGGGGCAGTTGTCACTTTTATATTAACACTTGTGCTGTTGAATCAATTCTGAACCTCTAATGAAGAAAATTTTCACATCGCTCGGCATTTCGTACACCTCCACATGAGGCTTACTAGCAGTACATCAACATCCTTACCCACACTGCACCTTTCACATCTATCTTACATGCACTCTCTCTCTTCCTGGATGTTGAGGCCTCTCCTTTATCCCTCCTCCCAACTCTTCAGTGTTGAATTATATGTTCTTTTCACCGACCAATTATTGTCTAGTATTTCCATTTGACCCCATTTATTCTTTTAGACTTTCAGTTCCTCTTATACAGCAACTACTGTGTAAATAATTAATCTCTAGCATTGCCATATTTTTTCTTTCATTTGTATTCAATATCCATATGTCACTTCTATTAAGAATATTGGTTAAGCAATCCTTTCATATCATTCCAACCTTGGCTTTCCCAGAAAATCCTAGTATCCTTCTGGTCTTACCTTACAGACCTTACAGACCTTACAATTCGTTCGGGTTGCCCCAGGTCCCTCAGTGTGAGGCGCCTTTGATGTCTACCAGAGAGTTGCTAACGCATCTTCCGGTATATTTTGCATCTTCCAGTCTTGGATGGTCTGGGATGCATCTTAGATATTTGTCGAGCTTATTCTTAAACACATCTACGCTCACTCCTGTTATGTTCCTCAGATGAGCTGGTAGCGCATTGAATAGACGCTGCATTATCGATGCTGGTGCGTGGTGGATTAATGTCCTGTGTGCTTTCCTTAATTTTCCTGGTATAGTTTTTGGCACTATTAATCTACCTCTGCTTGCTCTTTTTGATAATTTTAGTTCCATGATATTTTCGGTAATTCCTTCTATCTGTTTCCATGCTTGAATTACCATGTAGCGTTCTCTTCTCCTTTCAAGACTATATAAATTTAAGAATTGTAGTCTTTCCCAGTAGTCAAGGTCCTTAACTTCTTCTATTCTAGCTGTAAATGACCTTTGTACACTCTCTATTTGTGCAATATCCTTTTGGTAGTGTGGGTACCATATTATATTGCAATATTCAAGTGGACTACATTACGTACCTTTTATAAAGCATAATCATGTGTTCAGCTTTTCTTGTTTTGAAGTGCCGGAACAACATTCCCATTTTTGCTTTGCACTTTGCCAATAGAATTGCTATTTGATCATTGCATAACATATTCCTATTCAACATCACACCAAGGTCTTTAACTGCTTCCTTGTTTGTGATTGTCTCATTATTAGGTCCTTTATATGCATATAGCATTCCTACTTTATCACCATAGTTCATTGATTCAAATTTATCAGAGTTAAATACCATCCTATTTATCTCTGCCCATTTATATATTTTATTTAGGTCTCTTTGTAGCGAGTTCCTATCTTCATCACAAGCAATTTCTCTACTTATTCTTGTGTCATCTGCGAAACTTCTTACTACTGAGTCCTTAACATTACTGTCTATGTCTGCAATCATAATCACAAACAGCAATGCAGCTAACACCGTACCCTGTGGTACACCGGATATTACCGTAGCTTCATCCGATTTCTCATCGTTTGCAATCACTATCTGTTTTCTGTTTTGCAAAAATTCTTTTATCCATCTTCCTACTTTGTCAACAATGTTATGTTTTCTAATTTTTTTTCGCTAATATATTATGATCTACCTTGTCAAAAGCTTTTGCAAAGTCTAGGTAAACCACATCTGTATCTTTTTCATTTATCATATTTTTATATATGCTTTCATGGTGGACTAACAGTTGGGTTTGTGTACTTTTTTCCGGTACAAAACCATGTTGTCCTATATTGAACAATCTATTTTTCATTAAATGTTTCATTATATTTTTTTATTACCCTTTCATATACTTTCATAATATGAGATGTCAGACTCACAGGCCTATAATTACTTGCCTCTAGTCTTGAACCACTTTTGAAAGTAGGAGTAATATATGCTAATTTATGCTCGTCATAAATCTTGCCTGTATCTATACTTTGTCTTAATAATATTGCTAGCGGCTTTGCGATTGAATGAACCACTTTCTTTAACAATATGACAGGTACTCCATCTGGTCCTGCTGCTGATCCATTTTTAATTTCATTAATAGCCTGCACAATATCGGCTTCTGTAATATCTATATCTGATAAGTATTCAGTATTTTCATCTCTTATTTCTGTATCATTATCTTCATTTTCAATTCTAGGTGTAAATTCACTCTTATATCTTTCTGCTAATATGTTACATATTTCCTTTTTCATTCGTTAATCGCCCTTCAATTCTTAGAGGGCCTATTTCTACTCTTATTTTATTCATCTTTTTGCATATGAATAAAAATTTTAGGGTTTTGCTTGATATTTTGTAGTGTCATTTCTTCTAGGTTCCCTTTTTCATTTTCTTTTGATTGTATAATCTTTTGTTCTGCATTTTCTATCTTACTTTTTAGTTCCATCACTTTCCATGCATTCTTTTCTTTTGCAAGAGCTTTTTCCACTTTCTAATTTTCTGGAACAAGATCCTTCTGTCTCTTGGAATTCGTGACTGATGTTTACTTTTTTTCTTCGGTATATATTTTTCCACTATTTCCTCTAATATTTTATATAATATATCGGTATTTACCTGTATATCATCACTTACAAATATATTTTCCCATTCTTTGTTTAATTCTTCATTTATTTTTGACCAATTTATATTCTTCCTATAGAAATTGTATTTTCCATATCCTTCCCATTTTTTCGTTTCTTGCTTTTCTCTGTTTTCATATGTTCTGGAACGGACTGTTAGTTCTATGACATTATGGTCCGAAATACTCGTGTTATATACTATTATTTCTTTAACATAGTTCACCTCGTTCACAAATACTAGATCTAAAATATTATCCTTTCTTGTTGGTAGGTGATTTATTTGCTGAATGTTATGTTCTAGTAGCATATCTAATAGCTTTACAAATTGCCTCTTATCTTCTGCACTACTATTGCTCTCTTTTTTATATGTATAAATACAACCACAGTCTCCTATTCGTTCTTTCCATTCTACAAAAGGAAAGTTAAAGTCTCCGTTAGGAGTATAGTCCAGTCCTTGTGATTTCTACATATTTCATCCAATTTTTCAATTATTATGTCAAACTCTTTAGTATTAGGGGTCTATGTATTACAATGTTCACTAATTTTTCATATTCAAATTCTACCGCTATTAATTCACATTCTGTGTTACTATATTTCTCACAGATTTTTCCTTGATTGGCATCTCTCCCATATATAGCGGTTCCCCCTTGATTTCTATTTTTTCTATCTGATCTATAAGTTTGGAAACCCTTTATCTGGTCATCATTACCAGTCTCTTGGGAATACCAGGTTTCACTTATATTCAATATTTCTATTTTTTCATTTTGGGTTAGTTCTTCTAAGAACTCTATCTTTCTTTTGAGTTACTCGAAACTAAACCCTGCGCGTTCATCACTATGATGGTTTGCGTATTATCTCCATAATCTAATATGGGTAATAATAAGGATTTTCCCATGTCTCTTTCCTGTTCTGATATGTTGATCTTTTTTCATTTCCAGAAATTCGTACATTAAAAATCCAACTTTTCCATTATACTTGTTCTTCCAGCTTCATATTTATTCACTTTGTGCATAAACCTGCACTTATCTCCATATCTGCACCATCCCTTAGCATCATAGATACATTGCTTGTTCCTTGTGCTATATCTAGGTGCTGATGGCTCATATCGTGGTGCTGACATTTCATAATGTGTTGTTGGCTTGTTTTTGCCTTCATCACATGATCTTTGTTCTTTTCTTTATTTGTTTCATTTTTACCTTGATTTTTATATGTACTCTAGCTTTACTTGCTCTGTCTTACCTTGGCTGATGATTGAAGCGGCAGCATCCATCAGAGTACCAAATATTAAGACCACATATTCCGTATATAACACTAATTTCTAGTAGCCGTCTGTGTACTCATCTTACCATCATCTGAAATATATAATTCCAAATCCTCTTAAGGATCTACTCATTCTATTCTCTCACCATCCGTAAAAGTATCCTCTTCTTCCTTGTTGCCATTGACGTTCATAGCTTACTCTTGCTTACTTTTCCCCTAAATCTTCTCCTGCAAACACTTTCCAACTCTTCTGTAATTTACTTCACTGTCCCAGTCACTACTGTATCACCTGAAAATATAAGTCATTCCACACTCTATTCGTTATCTATCTTTTTATGCGACAAAGTGGCGCCTCTCCGACTTCTCACCTAGTTTCATCCACACTCCTGTAAACCATTACATGTTTCACAATCATCAAAATTCTCTTTCATCAGCCCTGGCGATATGCCCTTAATTCTACACATTCTCAACTCCCTGCACCTTGACTTTATGTCAGTTCTAAAATAAGCTTTCTCTAGGGTCATTTCTGTCACATATTGCTCCTTCCCTTTGAATATTTTATCATCAATTTTTTTAACAAGCACTTATGACACAATCTGTACTAAACCTACAATATTCTTCCCTTATCAATCCTTCAGCCACCTGTCTTGCCTTCTCAGTCCACATCCTAAGGCAGAGCTCCCCTGGTATATTCTGAAAAATGACGCCTTTTTCATTCTTATATTTAAATTGACTGCACTTTGATTTTTCAGGGAAGATTCCCAAAACCAAGACCAACACAATGCTGCCCTCCCATCTGCCCCTGCTGTGATCCATACAAGGCTTGTATTTGCTTGGTCCCGTGTCCATCGGTGAGTCAGATTAACTAACTTTACTTCTTGTCTTTCAAACCTAGCTGTCAGGAAGTTTTGCCAGATGAAGTTGGACTGTGCACATGTGTCTCTTTGCTAAATTCTCTGTTTGTTCGCAAGATATTTCAAAATGATTTTATGAATCTTAGTTAAATTTTGTCAAGAGATGGGTTACTGCCCCCCCCCAACAAAAAAAAAACCATCCGTACCAGGAAGTGGTTCAGGGATTTTTTTATATACTGACGCTATTTTGTTATTCTTATTCTTTCTTGTTCGTATCATGTCAATTACTATTATACTTCTTAAAAAGTATCGTCACACACTTGGGGGAATAAAACAGTTGTCCTTTGATTAATAACGTCTCTGTTTTCTTCCCAACTTACAGAAATATTAGCCTGCTGTCCAGTGATGTCACTGGCCGTATATGGAAGTTCCTTCTTGAGCTGAATATGAAACTATCAATGGAAACGAAGTGTCTGCTTGTTAAATAATTAAGAGATTTAACACCTGAATTTGTTTGATTGAAGTTAGCTACCTAATGAAATTGTATATATACATATATATATTAATTATATATAAATGAACATATACATACATATGTATGTAGAGATACATATATATATATATATATATATATATATATATATATATATATATATATATATATATATATATACTGTCACGAAGTGATCAAGCACCTGGTTATTACACAAATAATAAAACCATAAAGTTACCTCACTTCGACCAGATACTTGAAACCTCATAACAAAGATATCAAGACTGAATACTCTAAAGGTACAGTGATGCCATAAAACTTACTTATCACTTGAGAAAACCAATGTAACTTTATCAAGTTATGGGTGAGGTCAACAAACACTAAGCTATAAACAGACTAGTGGAAAATGGGCATCACTTCACAAACACTATAACTGTTTCCTTGGTTCTGTTTCACCTAGATAAGTCTCAGGTGAACAAACAGATATATTACTTACCTTGTACACATTCATTAATTTCTCTAATTACTGGTGATCAAAATGAAAAGCTGTGCTTTTAAAACTTTAAACAAACAAATTTATTCCTAAGTTCAAAAGTTATATGCAGAGTTCACAATCTCAAAAAGATTTATTATTAATTGATAACAGTGTAAGATTTAAGTATTTCTTAATCAAGTTTAATTCAAAAAACTTTACTTTATTAAGAAAGCAATTTCGTTAAGTAAGATTCAAGCCATTAACTACCACTCAAGTTTTAAACATATACCTGATTAATTAAACTCTACACTAATGTTCACCAAAATATTACTGACTGGAATCCACATAAATATTTTTTGAAATCTCAATGATAAGTATGCACTAACAAAATGCTAAGTAATCACCGGTACAAAACTTTGTAAACCACTAATTATAAAATTAGAGTAATATGATAGCACAGTCATATAAGAATTCCACATAAATATTTTTTGAAATCTCAATGATAAGTATGCACTAACAAAATGCTAAGTAATCACCAGTACAAAACTTTGTAAACCACTAATTATAAAATTAGAGTAATATGAAAGCACAGTCATATAAGAATGAAATATGCAACACTGGAAATATACCAATAGCTATTTCTAAGACAAAAATATGTTTAAAGATTATATCAATCTTTCAAAAGATTACCTTCACTTTTAAAAAAGGTTAAACTCACATCTTTCTAAGACTTTCTCAAAGACAACACTGCCAAGTCACAATGACATACACAATGATATATAATTAGCAGCAAGACACATTAGAACTCAAAATAAGAGATATGTTCATCTCTTATCAAAATAATAATTCTCTTTCACCTAGAACATCACTTTAACTCTTAACGTAATAAAACCAGTAATCATCACATTACCTTTCTTTAGGTGGTACACCATTACACACTTTACACAATGCTTGCACAAAATAATATCTCAGATCACCTCTTACAAAATGAATACACTTCTTGGGTGAGTTTAACAAAACTTTTACAAATATGAGAGCAGCCAGTAACCCTTATGCATGAATGGTATTATTGAGAGAGAGAGAGAGAGAGAGAGAGAGAGAGATGCTTATCCCAGGGACCCCTTTTTCTGACTGAGTGACTCTGGATCAACAGTGCACTTTTAACTCCAAACCCTCCCAGAATACATGATACATAAAGTGTACATACATTATACATATAGGTATACATGTATGGTATACATACAGGGACTCTAAGGCCCAGAAGGAAATATGCCAGGGCTCTTATCTCTATGATGGACATCATCTGCTGGACACTCGAACACTTGAACAAACAGAAGGAAGTGCTTTTGGACCCAAAACTGGTCGGCTGTCAACATGTCAACTTCAACTCTCTCTCTGTTCATTCTCTCTTTCTCAGTTTACGAAAAAGAATAAGCATAGACAAAGATGATAACCATGGATTAGGCACACATGATAAACATATAACAGACAATTTGCCGATAGACTGTCAAACTCATCAGAGATAAGACAAGAGGGCCCTGCGAACATGACTTCCTTCACACACTTGAGTAAACACAGGAAATGGGCTAAGTGATAAAGGTTCCAAAAATATTTCTCTCTCTCTCCCTCTCTCTCTCTCTCTCTCTCTCTCTCTCTCTCTCTCTCTCTCTCTCTACAACACGCTAAGAATTCGTGGTTCATAACACCCAGTATACAATTTTATATACTAAACAAATGGGAAAAACACATCAAAACATTTTAAGATTACATGATACACAACTTATCTGTAAAAAAAAAAAGACATTTTAAAATTATATTTCACAACAAATGACGAATTTGCAAACAAAATATAAAAAATTCCACAGATACATATTACACTTGTAGAATGGTTCAGTATAGTATAACACTTTATAATATTCCTCCCCCCAGAAGATTAATTATCCAGGGTTCTAGTCCACCGATTCAGAATGGGGTAAATAATCTACAGTTACACTGCTCTCTCCAAAAATGTTCTCTCTCTTTACACAACAAGATTATACAATCAATCAGGGAAATTACTATGGCTGAAAAATTTGCACAAAATAGGCAATAAACTGTAAGCACATTCAGAAATCTTTGTAATTCTTTCACTTCTTTAGAAACAAACTTGGCTTGCCCAATACTATCAAGTAATTGATCAATAAGAGGTAAGGGATAATTATCAGCTACACTGATGGAATTCAGTTTTCTATAATCAGTACACATCCTAAACAAGCCATCTGGTTTCTTCACTAACACACAAGGAGAACTGTAATGACTTGAACTGGGCTCTGCTGCAATAAATATTCAACTTCCTTTTTCAAAACATCTCGACGAAAGGATGGTACATGATAAGCTCTTTGCTTGAATGGTTTAGCATCTTCTCTGATCTTTATCTCATGCTTTGTCAAGTCGGTACACTTAAGTATGTCTGTAAAAATCTCAGGGAAACTTTGGATCATCTCAGTTAATTCTTTGCTTTGTTCAACACTTAGATGTTTTAGTTTGTTTTCTAAATTTTCTAATATTGAGGAATTGTTCATCTTGTTTTCAGCTCCCAACTCGTAACCATCATCATCCTCTGTATATGAAGTTGTTTAGGTTATAGACATAACCTCAGTTCTAGTCTCTGAGAAGTAGGGTTTCAAAAGATTTACATGTATCTTCCTCTGCTGTTTCCTTCTCCCCGGTGTTTCAATCACATAAGTTCGATCACTTAACTTTTCTGTTATCCTATAAGGACCTTGAAATTTATTTGTAAGGGGAAACCTTTTCACTGGTAAGAACACTAGAACTTGCTGTCCAACACTAAAGTTTCTTAGCTTAGTCTTAGCATCATACTTTCTTTTCATTTTCTTTTGGCTTGTCTTCAAATTTTCTAAAGAGAATTTTCTAATTTCTTCTAACGTTTTCCTCAAATTCTTCACATATTCTCCTTGGACTTCCTCTTGATTTTCTTCCCAGTTCTCTGCAAGGATTTTCAACGGACCTCTCACGTCTCGACCGTAAATCGTTTCATTTGGCGAACATCCCATACTTTCTTGATAAGCATTTCTAACCTCAAATAACATTAAGGGTAAACCAACATCCCATTCTCTTCCTGACTCATTACAGTACTTGGTTAACATACTTTTCAAAGTCTGATGGAACCTTTCCAAGGCTCCTTGAGTCTCTGGGTGATAGGCAGTATATAACTGTTGTTTCACTCCCAGCAACTTCATCACATCCTGGAATTTTGAGGTAAAGTTTGTTCCTCTATCACTCTGTACAATTTCTGGAATTCCAAACTTGGAGAAAAACTCCACCAACTTCTCAGCAATTACCTTTGCACTTCTATTTCTTACAGGAATCGCCTCAGGATATCTTGTTATGGGACACATTAACGTCAACAGATATTCATGTCCTTTCTCCATTTTCGGAAGTGGACCAACCACATCTATTATCACCTTGCTAAACGGTTCTCCTCTAACTTCTATCAGTTGTAGGGGAGCTTTTTGAATAGTCTCATTTGGTTTTCCAGCTATCTGGCATGTATGACACTCCCTGCAAAATTTGCTGACATCCTTGTGAAGTCCAGGCCAAAAAAAAATACTTCATAATCTTCTCAACAGTCTTCCTGATTCCCATGTGTCCAGACTCATGCGGTACTGCTACCACTTGCTTCCTCAATGGATATGGAATAAAAATTTGATAATATTCACCCCATTCAACATTTCCTGGTATATCCGCAGGTCAATGCTTCCTCATTAGCAATCCTTCCTTTGGATAATAACAGGTAGAAGTTTGTTGCATTTCTTCTTGTTCAACAATTCTGAAGAACAGATCAGCCAACGTTGTATCCCTCTTCTGCAGTACCACTAATTTCTCTCTAGTCACTTGACCAACTTCAAGGGCTGAACTCTCAATATCTGTTAACTCTGCTTCAGGAGTTTCACTACTATCTTCAGGAACACTTTGACTACTCAGAGTCTCTTTACCAATAATAGGATTTTCTTCTTCTTCAAGAATCTCTTCAGTAGTGACATTAGGGGAAACTTCACTTCCCTGGAACAGCTCTTCTAAGCTCAAAGATCCTTCTGGTGCAGGTAAATCTTCAGTTTCTTCACTTCTATGCTCAGTTCTCTTCATGCTCCTGGTAGTTACACAACTTGGAAATAGGTGAGGGCTTTTCTTCTCCAATTCTATCGTAGGACTAATCCTTAACGGTTTGTCTGTCACTACAGGACAAGGAACGAAGGGAACACCACCAACTTCATTACCCAATAAAACATGCACACCTTCAACAGCTAGTGAGTCCTTTACTGCAAAATCAATATTTCCTGTCACTAATTCACATGACAAATGCAAGCGGCATATAGGAGTTACTTCCTCTCCTCCTATACCCTTTAAAATAACTGAATCTCCGGTGAGATTCTTCTCCAACTGCAGATGAGCACCTCGAACCACCACACAATGATTACTTCCTGTATCACGCAATATCTTCACTGGTACCTGTACACTCAAAGAGGGAGTTGTCAGCATACCTTCATAAACATATGGCTTAAAAGCTTCCTCACTGTTCAGCCACTCACTACTGGAAGTTGCATTTCCACTGGTTGCTAAGCACTATGCTTGTCTCGTTTCATTTTTTCCCACACTGTTCCTCGTAGTTGACTTTACCTGGTTACCTCTTGTCACCTGTCCAACTGGTTTAGTTTGCCGGTACACTTTAAAGCAGTCTCGACTATAATGTCCTATTCTTCCACACTTGTGGCAAACAACATTAGTTTTCTGCACCTGTCTTGAGAATAGACATGGTCAGTCAGCAAAGCGGAAAAACCTCTCCCGTGCATATAATGGCAAAATCCCTATTAGTGAGGCCAAGAAAAAGGATCTGATGAACCTCTGCAAGAAGTTTGTGATTCCAAAAGAAATACACCCCTGGTATGAAACCCTCCCGGCATCAAAAAATGTGAAGGACCAAGTTCCAGAGCCCTCAGTTGAAGACTCGGGAGAAGATGATGAATATTGAAAATACCTTTCAAGATACTGAAATAGAGGATTTATTGTTTTAAAACATTGTTTTTGTACTGTATTAATATTTTCCTCGTGTATCCTTTGAATGTATTGAATAAAAGCATTTTTCTTTAAAATTGTTTAACTGCATATCCTAGTAAATTGTAGCAGAATCTTATCCATCCAGAACTGGTTATGTCCAATTAATTAATGTTTGGGCAATGCTATTCATTGCAAAGAATTTATATTTCTCTGTCTTATAAACATTTATATCATCAACATATATTCATCAACATATACAGTAAATGTTTCTGATGTAGCTCCAATTTAGGTATTTTTTACGACTATGCAAAGTCTTTAGAAGCGATTTACTCAAAACCTCTTTTTTGGACATAACTACTTCTGGTTGTCAGCTCTCGATATGTATATATAATGTATATATATATGTATTACATACATACATACAATCATGCATACATACATACATACATATATATATATATATATATATATATATATATATATATATATATATATATATATATATATATATATATATATATATATATATATATATATATATATATATATATATATATATATATATATATATATATATATATATATATATATATATATATATATATAAATATATATATATATATATATATATATATATATATATATATATGTATGTATGTATGTATATATATATATATATATATATATATATATATTATATATATATATATATAAAATATGTTAATGGGTCTGTTCCCTAGGTCAAACAGGGCCATCTTTTATTGCTTTACCTGTTTTAAGAACAGAATCAATCACCTTTCTTCTCTAAGATGTCTGTGGTAGCACGGCTCGTCCCTGGGTCAGCAAATCCCTTCTCCTTTGTCGTCTTCTCTCACTAAACCTAACTTTACACAAAGGCCTACTGGAATTAAACACTGAGAAGCAAAACTAGACTTTATTGATAAATTTAGCGAAAGTAACTCATAAAAAAGTGATTCACACCCCCTACCAATGGAAAACATAACTGGGGGACATACTGTTTCACAAATAATTCTATACCAAGCAATACTAATGAAAATAACACCCTGGTCATCAAACAAAGTAATAGGGTCATAATTCTTTTAGACCACACTATATGTCATATAGTATCTTCTTCTTCGTTTAACGTGCTTTTTCCCGTTTTTCATATGGGGTAGAAACACCACTTCCAAATATTCGTCCTCTCAGGACGGAACTCGAATTCCTGTTGAAAGAAACTTATTAAAAAATGGAAAGGTGTTAACTTTCATGAATAACCAAAACAGAGATATGCACACTGGAGACACAAAACAGGATAGTGCATACTGGAGACCCAGAAGTATTTCACTGCAGCACTATTAGGTCTGTCTATCAGAAATGTCTGTAAAGAGATAAGTGTTCATGAATCATGGTACTCACTTTCTATGGCGACAAATAACAGATTTTCTAGTGGCGATCTTCTAACACTTCACCACTAACCAAACAGACCCAGACCTCTTAATGCAATCCACCTGCAAGAGTCTATCCCCTGGTTAACATATCGTGGGAGATCGCACACACACACACACCTCACCGGAACCTGGGCACTTCCGGCGGATCTGTTCAGTGTTCGAAAGATCATGATCAAATACCTCTCTGTATCCAACTGAGCAAATTTCCAAAGTCAGCATAAATGCACCTGCAGCGAAGAGCCACTGACAGGTCAGCACATAGTTCTTCTAGTCATCCAAGACATAATATATATATATATATATATATATATATATATATATATATATATATATATATATATATACATACAGTATATACTCCACAGGAAAACTGAAACACTTGGTACACCTCCTGACCATTTTCAAGATTACTAATAAACAGTGGCAAGAATTTACAATATATATGCTGAACGGACAATACAAACAGTTGGTTGGAAACCAAAAAGTGGGAAAAAAAGCGGGAGGAGCAGTGAGGCCTTCAGTGTTTGAGGTCAGCGCTCCCTTTGGAGCACTTTTTTTCTATTTCATATTTTATGTTGAAATTAATGGAACGATCTTATACATGCATTGAATGATATTCATCTTCCTAAGAAGGCTTTCTCTCATGAAACTGGACTGCATAAGGTTCCTCTTTAATACCTTTTCGGATAAACTATCTTTTTAGCCCCTGTCCAGTTGATTGTATGATAGTTTTTCACTAATATGAACGAAAACTGCACTGATTATGCTGATCTATTCCCTTTTCAATGATTCCCGTTTGATCAGTATGAAAGCTACGTGTTTAAGCATATGCAGTGTATACACACACAAACACACACATACACACACACACACACACACACACACACACATATATATATATATATATATATATATATATATATATATATATATATATATATATATATATATATATATATATATATATATATATATATATATATATATATATATATATATATATATATATATATATATATATATATATATATATATATATATATATATATATATATATATATATATATATATATATATATATATATATATATATATATATAACGGAGACGAATCATTTTCTGACAGTTGAACTATACCTAAAAGATTCTGTCGATTTAGATTACAGTTTGTAAAAGAACAGGAGGAGTTACACAGCAGATTAGAATTAGAAATCACACCATAAGGGAATTTGTTTATTTTCCATATGATGTGATGATAGTGAAAGGGAGCTGGAGATGGCTGAGACATGTCCTTTGCACAACCAGCGACAGTTTCAGCTGGACTCCTGTGGACACCAGAAGCGTTGAAAAACTTACAACATACTTGGATACAAACTATGGGAATGGAGGTTGGAATTACGTTGAAATCTGTAGAAGATAAAGCACAGGAAAAATATCAGTTGCAACATTTCAAAGTCCCTTTGAGGTTCTTGGCGACTGAGATGTTGATGCGATATATATATATATATATATATATATATATATATATATATATATATATATATATATATATATATATATATATATATATATATATATATATATATATATATATTGTTACAGTTTTAGATGCAAAGTGCTTTTGAAGGAATTGTTTAAATTTAATTCTGGCCTTACTGGCACTTAAACACAACTAAACCCGTAGTGAAATGTAACAAACATAGATTACTTACCCACTACTTTACATTTAAACAATAAAGAAGGTCGCCATTCAAAGCTTGTTGTAAATGAGTTAATTAAGTTATTCTATTTACGCAATGGGCAATGGGTTAACGGTGGGCTGGGAGGCAATGCAACCTGGCAAATTAAGTGATGTAATCACAACAAGTAGTGAACACAACATAGGATGTCTGGGGTTAGTAAAGAGATTTACATGAATCGGTTACAAAAATGGAATAATATTGACTGGTGTGTAAACCAGTAGGATAATTGATAATTAAATAAACCTCATTATAGGATACTGACATAGCTTTCAGAATAGTATTCACAATAGTTATGAATCTTAAAGAAAGAGCCTCGGGTCTAGATTGACAATCTTGCAATAGACAATGGAGACGATGTCTGGGTTGCAATGGAGCGAGTGCCTCTTCGAGGCATAAATTGCAAAGGCGGTGGTTGCAGAGCAATGGGGGGGGGTTGAAACAACACGGTGTTGGAAATTGTATTCTAGATAAGCTTAGTAGATAAAGAATTTTCTCATTAACTATTTCTGGCACTATGGAGCAAGAATTTAACTTTGTCTTGGAAAAGAAAGGGCATTTTATCCCTAACTTACTTCATACAAAGAAATAAGTCATTCAGCTAATACGGCAAGGAAACACACAAATGCATAGTAGCAGGCAATTCAGAGAATTACTTGGGGGGGGGGGGGGAAGAAGAGTTCAATGTAGTCGAGTTGCCGCCCCATAGGAATCTATAGGGAACCTATGAATTTTCTATAGTACAGTACAAGGTTTTATGCTAGATATGCAATCCTAAGGGTATTCCAAGGTATTTGAAGTGGGTTGTCCAAAAAAAACCTTGGGCATTGTTTTCTAGTCTCATATTAATCCCGCCATTATCCCAAATCGTATTTTCCAAAAAATCGTTTTATCCGAGATTCATAATGAAAACATTTTGAAGTCTACACCTACGTTTTCAAGGTCAAGGATTAACATAAGGTCCTTAATATATTATTTTTTAAAATCTTAGTATAAAAATTAGAATTCATGTATGTATTAAATAACTACACAGCGCACATGAATAACAATGGCAATGATTGTCTAAGAATGAGTTTCTCTCTCTCTCTCTCTCTCACTATTATATATATATATATATATATATATACAGTATTTATATATATATATATATATATATATATATATATATATATATATATATATATATACAGTATTTATATATGTGTGTGTGTGTGTGTGTGTGTATGTATGTATGTATGTATGCATACCATATTATGTAAAACGGGTAGTGATTATATCTCAATTATCCGCCTTCCTGAGTAAGGAAAAGTTGAGGGTGGATAATTAAATAATATTCATGACCCGTAATTGCTTTTTATTAACCTCCTTGAAGGTTAAACACGGATTTTTAAATATGTTGCTAATTATTTACAGGTAGACGTCTCAAGCATTAAACATTAGTATACCAATTTCACTGATAGTTTAAGAATTTTGCATGAAGAGCAAGTTATTTGAATCTAGTATTAAGGTATCTACATGAAATAATAATAAAGGTAAGAGCTTTAATTCAGTAAGTCTATACTTTATGTGACATTATTCGGCAATTATTCAATGATATGTATTAAATTATCTTTCTTGTAACATTTACTTGTATTGGAATGACAAATTTTATGGATCCCCTGATTTATTTTCATATATAGTTAATCATTTACAGGCAGACATGAAACGTGTCAAGCATGAAGCATGTCCAGTATATTATATGACTAATTCCTTAAGGGTCTTGCATGTTCAGTCTGTTATCTAATCTTACTGTTAAGGAGTCTGAACGGAATAATAGTAAAGGTAAGCACATTTCATTCAGTAAGTCTGTATTCAATGTGGCATGATGTTGCAATTGTACAATGATATGGACTAGATAATTTCTCTTGCTGGAATAACATAATTCATGATACACATTTTGGGAACAAATAGTATCTACTAATCACTGGATAATTGGAAACATTTGCATTGTTGATATTGCATGGTTTTAAAAGGTGGCGGTGGTATTTTTTCTCAGATGGATGGTGAGTCCTGTATGATACCTGCCTGCAAGAATGAAGGAGATCTTAAGATATTCAAGGTTCATGGTATCAAAACAATGACCCGACGGAGTAAAGAGGGGGGAGACAATTTTCACGTGGATTTACAAACTATTTTGGAGTTGTTAGGAGACGATGCCATAGTAAAATGTCACAAATCGTGTTACTGTGCTTACACCTCTTAGCAAAATGTATCAAAGTATTTATCAAAGAAACGAAAACAAGGTTTCCATTCCGAAGTTGGTGAAGAACCAAGTACTTCAAGAGTTAGAAGGTCTCAGCTACCTACTTTTGATTTTTTGAACCACTGTTTGATCTGTGGTAGAGTTTGAGCCTCAAAAGACCCGAAACATCCTGATAGATGGGATCGAGTAGTAAAATGCGAGACAAAGGATCGCCCGGGGCTTTTATCATTTAAAGATGTATTATTAGATGTTTGTGAACAAAGGAATGACAAATGGGGTAGAGAGGTTGAAATCCGTATAAATGGGGCTCATACAGATTTACCTGCTGCCGATGCACAATACCACAAGAAATGTTATGATGCGTTTATGGTAATTCCAAAGTACACTAATTTACCAACTAATTATGGTGTAGTTGATGATGAGGCTCTAAAAGAGTAATAGATTTTATGTATGCCGAACAAACTCAGAGTACATGGACATCTATTGAATTGTTTTCAAAATATTGCAGTTCTTTCAGTCTTCTTTCTCGCCAGCAGATGTTTACAAATCTGCTAAATTATTTTGGAGATGATATTGTAGTTATCAGCATGGAGGGTTGTGCAAAAGTGATTGGATTTAAGGATTATGTAGGTAGAGTGTTGAAGGTTGTCAAAACAGAAAATCTTGATGATGACAATGTTAATTCAGTGGTGAGGCAAGTGAAACATGAAGCCACTGCTGTAGCATATGATAATACAGTTTACGATTTGGGAGACTTCACACACAGCAATGTGGTGAGAAATACTAGCCCCACATTACTCAAAATTATATCAGAACTGGTATCTAGAGGACAAGTGTCAAAGAAGTCTCTTAGCCTTGCTCAGGCTGTGCAGAGTCACATCACAAGCAGTAGAAACCAAACAACTTTAGGACTAGCAGTGAAACTGCATCACAAGTATGGCAGCTCTGAACTGATCAAGCTTTTGCACGATCATGGTTTCATAGTTTCATATGATGAAGTTTTACGTTTTCGTAAGTCTGCCGCAAAATATGTAGGAGACAACAGTAGTTCATTTCACCAAGCTTTGGGTATGACTGGGACACTGGGTCCAGTGTTTGGATGGTTTGATAACTTTGACCTTCAGGTTTCAACTCTAAATGGATGTCGTGGGACACATGTTATGGCTCATGAATTTCAAATGAATCTTAATGCTGTAATTAAGAAAGAAAATTGCGAGATAGGAGTTATAAAGCTCGTTATACCCTGCTGACAAAAACAGCTGCATGCTCCACCATCACATCCAGACACAGTGTTAATGTCACTTCTTTACATGAAGAATTCTCTGTCTGAGCAGGGCATGACTTATGTCTGTGTATCTATAGACATGCAGTTGTATATGGTTGCCCAGCAAATAAAGTGGTGGGAACTGGAAAGGTTCAAAAATGAAATCATTTTTCCAGGGGCAATGCATATAGTTATGTCTTTCCTAGGATGCATTGGAACACTTATGAAAGGATCAGGTTTGGATGTTCTTGTTGGATCTGCATTTGGACATGTAGCAAGTATCATGAATGGAAAAACATGGGTGAGATCAATGAGGGCATTTCGTACGGTGGTAGTTGTCTTATTACAGAATTTTCTTAAAGATGGTGAAAAAACATTTGATGAAATATCAGCACATATGGATGAGGTACGAGAGCATCCAACAGGGAAACACTGGGTTGATAATTTTATAAGACCAACTCTATTAATTCATCAGTTCCTTCGTGCAGAAAGGGAAGGGGACTGGCTATTTCAACAGCTTTGTCTTGAGCGAATGTTGCCTTATTTTTTCAGTGCAGGTCATTTCCATTATGCTCGATATATCTCCTGGCACTTGCTGGAGATGCACAACTTACCAGAAGACGTTAAGGCAGACCTTATTGCTGGAGCACATGTGTGTCGGCACAATGATGGTCATTGGAATTCTGTTTGGTGAGCAAACAGCTATAAAGACAGGAAAGGGTGGTTTGAGAGGTATGACACTGTCCCCCAGAGCTTGTTAGTAAATGGATTGATTCATTTCCCATTTCTGCTTTCCTTTCGGATGCCATGCAAAATTTATATTCAGAACAAAGCTGTACATCAACAATGCAGGGGAAACATAAAGAAGAAGGTAAAAAAAGAAAAGAACTTGATTCTGATAATCGTTCAAGAATTGCTGCTGAACTGAATAAACATTCCCATCCACTTGAAGCTAACTGTCCTTCATTGTACAAAATAGTGAATGGTAAAGTTGCACCAAGTGAAGTCAACGTACAAGATGCACTGCAAATTGGAGAAAAAATGGTAGCATCGTTCCGTAATTCACTACCGTCTGGATTTCATTCAAAAATTTCTAACTCAGTCAAAGCTATGGAGCAGCTAAAGCTTGGCATAAAAGTGGGAGAACAGACTGCTTTTGACTTGGAAACCATTTTCCTACATCTTCTCATGGTAGGACAACAATGCCAGCTGGAGTTAGAAAACATTTTCCAGTATGAATTATGTGCAGTCCCTTCATCAATTACTGATGAGTATGGTTGCTTACGCAAAGGCACTAAATCTACTCTTACAAGACGTCTGAAAGTTCTACAACCTAATGCACCAGCCCCAGATATCATCATCGTGGATGCACAACAACTTTTATATCATATAACATGGCCTCATGGTGGTGATGTAACTGTGCTTGTTGACAACATGAAGAGCTACCTTTCTAAATACCCTACATATTGTGAAAAGATACTGGTATTTGGTAAGTATTATGACCTTTCAATCAAGGACCATGAGAGACAGAGACGTGGTGGCGAAGGTACTACAGACTACAACCTTACCCTTACCAGTCAACTCCCAAGTAGGGATGCCATCATGAAAAAGAAAGATAACAAAAAGAAGCTTTCAGCATTAATATCCTCCATCTTCTTCGGTAATAATACAACTTTAGAGAGCCAAAGTAGTGGTGTCTTTTTACATGAGGAAGCTGATATTACAATGATCACATATTTGCTACAAGTAGCAGAATGCAATAAAACAATCAGGGTTCTTAGTAATGATATGGATCTGCTGGTTCTGCTAATTTACTGGGTTTGGAAAACTGAATTGTATTCAAAATGTGAAGTTCAAATGGATTGTTGGAATGGAGAAGTCATAAACATAAATGAGATTTGCAAAAAGTTGGATCCTAAATGTTTGCAATTGTTAGGGATGTATTCACTGACTGGCTGTGATAATGTATCATATCCATTCAGCAAAGGAAAGATTGGTGCTCTAAATGTCTTGCTGTCAGGGAATTTCCCTGAACTGGATGAAATACTTGGTAAAGAAAATGCTACTGAAAATGAACTTATGAAAACAGGACAGGAATTCTTCGCAGCACTGTATGGTATGCCACAGGGTATCTCGATGAATGCTGCCCACCATAAAATATATACCAGAAAAAGAGGAAAGCCATTGCGAATCAAGGCCTTGCTTCCCACAGATGCTAATCTGCTTCTCCATGTGCAAAGAGCGCATCTTCAGATGATATTATGGAAAGCTGCTGATCAGCCAGGACCCCCAAAAGTCCATATTGAGAAATTTGGATGGCATGTGAAAGACACAACGCCATCGCCTTCTATTGCTACTATTCCACCAGCCCCTCCTGGTTTGATAGACGTACTTAGTTGTGGTTGTAAACTAGAAGGCAAAGCCTGTAGTTATGCTACTTGTTCTTGTCACAAAAGTAAAATATCTTGCAGTG
>NC_089770.1:28735490-28742990 GCF_040412425.1 Macrobrachium rosenbergii | reverse complement strand
AGCAAAGGACATGGGCAAGGGTGTGATTCCTGTCGCTGGCCAATAGTCATGATTTGTTTCATAGTCAGTAGTTGTGTCCAGGGTTGTTCTGTTGCTCATGTCTCCTTTCAAACTGTCACAGTCGTCTTATGGCTTTCTTGAAGAAGTTACGATGAAACCCGAGTTCCTCTGTATATTAAGGGCAGCCTGTTATAGACTTATACTTACAACTTCTGCTATTTGCAATCTGTGGAACCAGGCTTCTCTATGCACAATCACTGTGCACTATGGTAATTCTTCTTTTTAGAAAGCACAGACATCGCTCATAGAGAAGCCTGGTTCCAGTTTGCAAACAGCAGAAGCTATGAGTATAAATAAACAACTTGCCCAGAATGCAATTTTGGACTTGCATAGCATGCCTTAAGCACCTAATTAAGGTTCTCTTCGACTCTCATAGATGTGTCAGATATTGCATAGATAGTGCCAGCAGACTGCATACCAATCTCTTTTACCAAGGCAAGGGCGGGCGTACTTGACTTATTATTATTAGGGCATTTTGCCCATTGGGCAAATAGATTTTGCAAGCAGGGCAATAAGTCTGGCTATAATCTTTACCTGGCACTGTCCTACTGCAGGGAGCAGGCCCTTTACCTTTCGTCCATGACCTAGGCGTGGCTTGTTGGGGTGTTCTCCCATTTGAGGATGTAGAGGGATTTTCCGGCTGATTCTCAGCCTTCAAGCAGACTGTTCAGTGGGGTGCCCTGTTCTTTTACGATACCAACACACTGGTTTCTTATGGGGTGCCCATTTTTGAGAGGTTGCTGGGAGTTGGTTGAGGCAGGCGAGGATGGATATAATTTCTGTCAATAGGAACTAAGATGGGGATGATGTGTATCCCAAATGTCAGCCCAATGACAGCACTCGACCACTGTCTTAGGCTCCTTGTCACATAGATGGGAGGCAAGGGCTGGCGGGGCATTATGCAAAAAATCCTTGAGCTGGAAGAGTTCGAGTATTTCCTCTGCACTGAATCATGGCTTTGAGAGATTCTAGCCATCGTTTTAAAGCTTAGGTGTTTTTAAAAATCCACTCAGACCATGTCTGGCCTGACTCTTTGGGCACATTTCTCCACCTTTTCCTCCAACGGTCGGGAGTTATCTCAAAAGCCTTTATGATGGCTTGGCAGACAAGGGTAAGATTTCCTTGATCCTCAGGTGGGAGAGCATTGAATGCAATGACAACTTTCCCTTCAAGGTGCCGTCCCAGGATCAGAGACACTTCTTCCTTAGAGGGTTGATAAGTTGCCAGGACCTTTTCAATATGGTCAAGCCAGGCTTCAGGCTCAGCTTCATCCCATTTTCTTATGAGAGAGCCTACACTGCCATGAGTTGAATGTGGAGAGGGCGCTGGTGTGCTGTGCACGCCTTGAGCTGACATTGCAAGGTGATGAGCTCTTTCTTTCTCCCTTTTTTCTCTCTCCTTCTCCTTCTCCTGCCTTTCTTTCTCTTTCTCCTGCCTTTCTGCCTCTTCCCGTTTCTCCCAGGCTATTCGATCAGCCTCTCTTTCTGCATTGGCGTCGTCTACTCTCTTTGGACACAATCCCTCTAGGCTTGTCTTGACTGTCCCATATCCTTTCCAGCAGACATGTAGAACTTGAAGTCCTCGTTTTGCTGGGCTCTGAATGTTGTAGACATCTTGAGATAACTCTTATATGGGCATGATCCTTTAAATAATCAATATGTCTGAAAGACTCAAATTTCAGGGTGTCTCGAAATACCCAAATTTTTTCGTGATGAACTAGTTTCAATATGCCTAAAAGACTCAGGGCTGTTCAAGTGAACAGGTTCAAAATGTCTGAGGAGATTCAATATTGTTTAAAGTGAACAGATTGAGGGTGTCTGAATAGACTCAAGTTGTCTGAAAAGACTCAGATTTCAATGTCTGAAAAGACTCAGGTGTCTGATACTCAAGTTGTCTAAAAAGACTTGAATTTCAGGGTGTCTGAAAGACTCAAATTTCAGGGTGTCTCGAAAGACCTAAATTTTTTCGTGATGAACTAGTTTCAATATGCCTAAAAGACTCAGGGCTGTTCAAGTGAACAGGTTCAAAATGTCTGAGGAGATTCAATATTGGTCAAAATGAACAGATTGAGGGTGTCTGAATAGACTCAAGTTGTCTGAAAAGACTCAAATTTCAATGTCTGAAAAGACTCAGGGTGTCTGAAAGACTCAAATTGTCTGAAAAGACTTAAGTTTCAAGGTGTCTGAAAGTCTCAGTTGTTCGTAAGGAACGGAAGTTACTATGTCTGAATGAGACTCAAACTTCAGGGTGTCTGAAAGACTCAGTTGTTCGAAATGAACGTAAATTAATATGGCTGAATAAGACTCAAATTCCAGGGGTCTGAAAGACTCAAGTTGTCTGAAAAGACAAATTTCAGGGTGTCTGAAAGACTCAAATTTCAGGGTGTCTGAAAAGACTCAATTGTTCGTAAGGAACGTCTGAATAAGACTGAGACTCAACCGTTCGTAATGAACGAAAATTTGCCCAAGCTAACATAAGCCTTTATGTATATTTTCATTTGCGGAGAGACGCTGCAGGACTAATAAAAGGCTTATGGGGTTATACACTCATGGTGTGTAAAGGAAATTTCCATCCACTGTTAAATTCGTGATGAAAATGGTACATTGATCCTATCGAAATGTTAAAATCTCCAACACACTAGGGTAAGATCAACTGCTTAATCTTAACATGCATGGGGCAGTCCGGACTGCCGAGAGGTTATGCGTGGGGAAGAAAGAAATTGTTATTCTCCGTTATCAAAACAATTCTAGCTCGCACGTGTACTAATAGTTACATTTGCCTCTAGTCTCATGACATCTGCCGTCAATGAAAGAGTCAGGCAGGTCGGGGGTACTCTTGCCCTCTTGTCTGGCTTGCCTGGGCAACTCTTTTTTTCCAAGCTTGGGGGAGCCCACAGTAATGAATGAAAGAGGAAATTCTTGCGGATATTCTTCAAAAAATAAATTTACAGGACTACTACCGTCTCGCTAAAGAATATCAGACTCAATTAAAGAATTAAAATTTTTACTCTCATAAATGCAGCAAGGTGCACAGACATATGGATAAAAATTAGCCAGCGTAAGAAAGGGATTTATATGTGAGTGCTGTGCATGTTTTGTTTATAACAATGGGATTCCCAGTGGAACTCAAAATTAAAGATGGCGGACGGTTACGGATGGGGCCACATGGTCTGGAATTAAAGATTCCGGGTCAGAATATACTATTCTCTCGTCTGGAGAGCAGAAATTTAGATTCCTAAATACTTCCTAGTTTTACCTATCAATCAAGTGAGAGAGAGAGAGAGAGAGAGAGAGAGAGAGAGAGAGAGAGAGAGAGAGAGAGAGAGAGAGAGAGAGAAATCCAGCGATACAAAAATAGCTGGAATCAAAACCTTGGTGGTTGCCTACATAATGTGCCTGTTTAGGAATTCAGGACTTTCCAATTGTCCTTATCACGTGGACGAAGGAATTAGGGCATTATTCCAATTTATTAACTCTTCGACTGAGTAGCTCCCTAGCTTCTTATTCTTAAAACATGCAGCTAACATGCTATAGCACAAAAATCTCATGAACTAAATTGACATGCACGTGGTCTATCAATTACCTAGCACTGATTGCAGTCACTTTTCGCACCTAGCATAAACCTAAACAAAATATTTACCTATCAATCAATATACTTGTGGAACTGGCTCTTCTCGTGTGCTTAATTATACAGACCAACTAGCAGTTGCTATTCTGCTGATAATTGCAAAGCAATTACATGCCAAGCAAGGTCGGCCAATTGCTATGAATATACCTTTGATACTTACGGGATTCTGGGCGGCAACAGATAATCACACGGAGTTCTTTACATCATCAAGAAATCTACTGTATTTTATTAAAACACCTGACTAAATAGACTGATTAAGGCAACTCCGTAGACAAATAAATCAATGGAAATACTGTGGCATAGGGCCTTCTTCATGTGAGGGAAGATTACATAAACTCAAGGGTTCCCTTAATTAATTATATTTACATAATAAATAGATCAGAAGAATGACGAATTACTAGTCAGGTAATAATAAAAGTCCTCAAGACTTAATGAACCTGGAGTCATTATTTATAAACACCTGGTTCCACTGTTAACACTCAGACTTCTTCAAGTCCACTGTGTTTATCTTAACCTTGTTTTCTCTTTAGTTCTTTGCTGCGTCACCTCTAGGTCAGCTGTGTTTGATTCATCTTTTATGCTTATTATTTGTAATTTATTTTTATTTCTTATTCTAAAACTGTGCTTATAAGTGTATTTTATCTATTTTTATGCAGCCCTGAAGATGTGATTATGGCAAAAATTACGGAACGTCGGCAATAAAGTTACAAGGCAGCCTCATGTTATGTGGTTTTCCTCCGTATATATATATATGTGTGTGTGTGTGTGCGTATGCATATATGAAAATCTATATATATATATATATTTATATATATATATATATATATATATATATATATATATATATATATATATATATATATATATATATATATATATTACTAAAGGACCTCATTCAAACTGGATGGTATCAAATGGAGTATTTATTCACAAAAAGTTACAAGCTTTCTTGGACAAACAGTCCACATTATCAAGTATCCGGTACTTGGACAAACAATCCACATTATCAAGTATCCGGTACGGATACTTGATAATGTGGACTGTTTGTCCAAGAAAGCTTGTAACTTTTTGTGAATAAATACTCCATTTGATACCATCCAGTTTGAATGAGGTCCTTCTAGTAATTCTACTAATGCACAGAACAATTGTGTAATTGATAAAGTTAATATATATATATATATATATATATATATATATATATATATATATATATATATATATATATATATATATATATATATATATATATATATATGATGGTATTACTCCAGACAGAGCTAACCTTCAAGCGTTTCTGCAATTGCATGCAACCAGGACTGTGCCTCTTCTAGCACGTAATTCAGTGCCAAGGTCAACAGAGGTAAGGTGGGTTTTTCAAGAAACGTGTTTCATGTGGCCCCCTGCCCGGGATCAAAACAAGGGACTGCATCTATATATCATAATTCTGTCGTACATACACATGTGTATGTATATATATATATATATATATATATATATATATATATATATATATATATATATATATATATATATATATATATATATATATATATGAAGAATCTACTGGTGACCTTTACCAGACACATTTGTAATTCTAATAGCCACAATGCCCTCTTAACTTCTCGAATTCTTCGCGCTTTTTTGGATATGCTTGTAACTACGAAGCCGTGACATCCAAACACAAGAAATTGAAGAGACTTGTGATTTGCCGGTCGCGGGAGACGAACCCGGGTCACCTTAACCACAAGGAGGTCACGTTGCCGACCTGACCAGGAGAAGAATAAAAGTCTATTACCTGTCGTACATATATAGACCTGTCGTTTTCAGATATATTTATTAGAGCTGGAATAGACCCATCCTCACCATCATAGCCAAGTGGGCAATCGTTTTTATTGCTTTTTAGGCTGAAATATACATGTAGAATCTACTGGTCACTTTTACCAGACACATATGTAATTCTAAAAGCCACAATGCCCTCTTAACTTCTCGAATTCTTCGCGCTATTTTGGATATGCTTGTAACTACGAAGCATACAGTATGTATGTACAGTATATGTGCATTTATATATAATCAATATATATATATATATATATATATATATATATATATATATATATATATATATATATATATATATATACAATTTCATTAGGTAGCTAACTTCAATCAAACTAATTCAAGTGCTAAATCTCTTAATTATTTGAAACGCAGACACTTCGTTTCCATTGACAGTTTCATATTCAGCTCAAGAAGGAACTTCCATATACAGCCAGTGACATCGCTGGACAGCAGGCTAATAGTTCTGTAAAATGGGAAGAAAACAGAAGACATTATTAATCAAAGGAGAACTGTTTTATTCCCAACTGTGTGTGACGATACATTTTTAAGAAATATAATAGTAATTGACATGATACGAACAAAAAAGAATAAGAATAACAAAGTAGCATCAGTATATAAAAAAAATCCCTGAACCACTCCCTGGTCCGGATCTTTTTTTTTTTTTTTTTGGCCAGCAGCCCATCTCTCGACAAAATTTAACTAAGATTCATAAAATCATTTTGAAATATCTTGCGAACAAACAGAGAATTTAGCAAAGAGACACATGTGCACAGTCCACCTTCATTCGGAGACGTAATAAAGAAACTGGCAAAACTTGCTGACAGCTAGGTTTGAAAGACAAGAAGTAAAGTTAATATGACTCACCGGTGGACACGGGGCGAAGCAAATACAAGGGTTGTATGGATCACAGCAGGGGCAGTGGGGAGGGCAGCATTGTGTTGGTCTTGGATTTGGTCTTGGTCTTGGGAATCTTTTCTGAAAAATCAAGGTGCAGTCAATTTAAATATAAGAATGAAAAAGGCTTAGGATTTGGATAGACAAGGCAGGACAGGTGGCTGAAGGACTGACAGGGGAAGAATATTGTAGGTTTAGTACAGCCTTTGTAATAAGTGCTTGTTAAAAAACATTGATGAAAAAATATTCAAAGGGAAGGAGAAATATGTGACAGAAATGACCCTAGAGAAAGCTTATGTTAGAACTGACATAGAGTCAAGGTGCAAGAAGTTGAGAATGTGTAGAATTAAGGGTATATGCCAAGGCTGATGAAACAGAATTTTGATGATTGTGAAACATGTAATAGTTTACAGGAGTGTGGATGAAATTAGGTGAGAAGTCGAAGAGGCGCCACTTTGTCGCATAAAAAGATAGATACTGAATAGAGTGCGGAATGGCTGATATCTTCAGGTGATACAGTAGTGACTGGGACAGTGAAGTAAATTACAGAAGAGTTCGAAAGTGTTTGCAGGAGAAGATTTAGGGGAAAAGTAAGCAAGAGTAAGCTATGAACGTCAATGGCAACAAGGAAGAAGAGGATACTTTTACGGATGGTGAGAGAATAGAATGAGTAGATCCTTAAAAGGATTTGGAATTATATATTTCAGATGATGGTAAGATGAGTACACAGAAAGCTAGTAGAAATTGGTGTTATATATGGAATATGTGTTCTTAATATTTGGTACTCTGATGGATGCTCCGCTTCAATCATCAGCCAAGGTGAGACACAGAACAAGGAAAGCTAGAGTAGCAGGATGTGTGCAGAAGACCAGAAGGATACTAGGATTTTCTGGGAAAGCCAAGGTTGGAATGATATGAAAGAATTGCTTAACCAACAATCTTAATGGAAGTGACATATAGATATTGAATAAAAATGAAAGAAAAAATATGGCAATGGTAGAAAAAATTATTTACATAGTAGTTGCTACATAAGAGGAACTGAAAGGCTAAATGAATAAATGGGGTGTTCTTAGATGGTTT
>NC_089770.1:28543269-28734990 GCF_040412425.1 Macrobrachium rosenbergii | reverse complement strand
TATATGTATATTGTTATGAACTACTCTTAAACAAGCCTCTGATGTTGCAGCAGTGAAATCAAGGCAACAGATATTTCAATACTTCATCATAACTGTTCACAGAAAACCAACAATGATGATATGCGCAAGATACTGGTCACAAATATTGTATAAGCATTACACATATATATAATTGTCTCACCATACTAGCCAATCCTGAAGCATTCATACTTTTTAGTTTTCACAGAGTATCAGCAAATGCATTTCTATTATTAGCACTATAATCAGATGAAATTCCCCTATGAACAATATCCATATAGAGTTTTCAATTAGTAAAGTATTTTACTAATTATATCCAAAAACCTTAGTAAAGTATTTTACTAATTATATCCAAAAACCACTTCCAATTGGGACTAGTGTGTGTCTACTTATAACCCAAACACCAACTGTCTCAAATTGCATGCTCTCATTTGCCTTATATAGCTTCTGATCATCTGGACCTTTCCAGGGGTCTTTCTACAAGTTTCCAGAATGATCTAGCCTTTCATAATATATTGTGCTGGATGCCACCATATACTAGCACATTCTGCATGTCAACACCCAACGAAACAAATCAGGCTAAATGTCCTTGACATACACTGCATATACAAGGTTTCTACATCACAATGTATATATTGTGAGGTGTAGTGGTTATTTTGGTGGAACAATCTTGTTCTGGTTGTTCCATTGTTTCATCTGTCCTCTTGTGTTTTTTTTTTTTTTTTCTTGGTGGTGAGATGCCGTTTGTCACGGGTTGGTTGACAGCGTTAGTCAGTTTTTGGGTGGCAGTCCGAGAGGTTCTGAGCAACACACAGCCAAGAAGGTAGCAGCAGCATGTTTGAATTGCGGCAATAGAGCAGCTGGTCACTCTGATGGGCAACAGGTGTGAGGTACTTGGTGACTTTGGCAGGAGGATGAGGACCTTTCCGTCTGTATGTTTTGGCTTATTCAGTGGTAGCAGTTTTGGCTTATTCACTGCTAGCAGTTTTGGCTTATTCACTGCTAGCAGTTTTGGCTTATTCGCTGCTAGCAGTTTTGGCTTATTCACTGTTAGCAGTTCTGACTTATTCACTGGTAGCAGCAAGAGGATATTTTGACAGTGAACAACTGTCTCGACGATTCGGCTGAATGCATATGTATTGAGGATGCGTTTCTGTTTGACAGCTAATTAATTGCTGTTCTCGATGGTCCGATTGATTTCATCTGCATCTATATCCTGGTTGGCAGTAGTACTGTCTTGACAATTCTTCGGAATTTGTCTGTTTATAATTTTTATGCTGCTAAGGTGTTATTTAATTATGTATTATTATTTTTATGCTGCTATTGTGTCGTTTATCATATCAGTCATGTATTATTATTATGCTGCTTTATTGTCATTTTATTGTGCCATCTATTTTTTATGTTTATCATGATATTGGTGTGTAATGTTGCTTTTAAATTGTTTATTGATTTGTGTATTGGTTTATTTAAATAGTTTGATTCATTTACTTGTTTTAAATATTATGTAATTATCATTTCGTGTGTTTTCGCCACCCAGAACCTGAACACACTTGTACATAATGTATATTATCCTTTTTTTTTGCATTTAAGATCCTGTAGAACTGAGTGTGGTTCATTACTATATATATATATATATATATATATATATATATATATATATATATATATATATATATATATATATATATATATATATATATATATATATATATATATATATATATATATATACAGTGTATACATACATATATATATGTGTGTGTGTGTGTGTGTGTGTGTGTAATGACCACAGAAAAATTAAACTTCTGATTTATCTATATGTTAGAACATTTAACAAAAGTGATTTAACAATGATATTCATACTAGCATACAATGCATGCAATGTGAAGGCCACTATTAAATGTAACCTTTCCTATGTGTGAATATCCCAACTGGAGTGAAACGGAAGGGTACTGCCAGGGATGAGGTTCCTAGCCTCACACCGCTTTTTCTTGACTCCAGCAGACGCAGGTGCCTTTTTACATCTGGGTGGTTTGATGGGTGACAGGACAGGAACAACCTACGGGACTAGTTGATGTGAACCAAGCGTTGCAACATTCAGCGATGGCACCCACTTTGGCTAACTGTGCAGTGAAGTAACTATTAATATGTATTTGAAGTTATGGTTATCATAATAGTAATGATGGCAATCGCAATGCTTATATGAAGAAGCGTAAGAGAAAAGTTGGAGGGTAGTTCAATGGTGTGGTTTGGAAAAGATGCTTACCTTTGAAAACCTAAACAACACGTCTGCATCGGAAGGTGGCGTGATTCTAGACGTTGTCAGTTTGCCGATTTCCGAAATATGTACTTTTTTTCGAGGACATTGAAATTGTTTGTATTTTGCTCTAACATCCTTCTGAAGAATTAACTGTTTGTAAAAATGTATTCTCTGTTTGTTACGTGTTTTGCCGCATGTTCGAGGTTGAAGATGTGTTTGTGCGTAAATGTGTTACACACCGAGTCGGATGTGGTCGATCCTAATTGCTTATCACTTGCTTTTCCAACTTGTTACGAGACTGATGTCTCTGAAACCACTGTAGCTTTGGTTAGATATATTAAATTTTTAAGATGACGTTTTAATAAACCAACAACTGTGCCTTCCAACTGTTGGTGGTGGCGTCGCCACATCCCTCTAAAACCACTATTTTGTCGCCTGGAACATAATCACGGCCATCATTAGAAATGGGCACACCAACTTATTTTCCCGCTGGCTCAAGCAAAGTCTAGAGATCACCACGGACCGCGTGACGTCACGACCTCTACCTGCGCATTAGATCCCAATTTTGGGTCAGCCATGAGAAGACCTTGTATTCTCTAGAGTCTAGGCCTTGGGCCCGGGATTCTAGGGCCTCCATGCTATGATATGTTTCATGAGGGATCTCTTGGCAGAGTAGATAATTGCTTGACATCTTGAAACTATCAACTTCAACCCATTTTCCTCTCATCGAAAGCTTCAAGTCTTTGAGAAAGCTTTAGTTTTCTTTTTCTCACATTTCCTTTGTTTCTATGGGGGATTTGATGATGTTGTTGTTCGTGTTCTTGTCGCATTTTGTTGCCATCATTGTTTTTATTATTCTTAGGAGTAGCAGTAGTGGTTATGTATTTGCAAACAAATTTTGCTAACGTTTTTTTGGTTAATAGTAAATAATTCCAATGTTTAAACACTGAAATTTTAACCGAAATTTTCGTTTAAATTTTCAGTAATTCTATATGTTTAATTTTATTGAAATTCAATATTTTGGTAAACTGCGGACTACTGCCTCCCCCCTGTAGTTCGGTAGCTACCAGTTTACGGGCAATATGGGCGCCGTGTTTAGTGCCAGCCTCTTGAGGATGAACGTACAAAAACAATCAAAAGACGTTAAGTATCATAAACATAGACAAAAGGCAAACATAAACAAAAGCATTAAGGAAAGGGGCTAAATATTCCGGTCGGCGACTGGCGGGAACGTACAAAAACAAACACAAGATGGTAGGTATCATAAAAATAGACAAACAACAAAATGGTCTGAATATTCCGATCGGCTACTGACGGGAATCAAACCGCGGTAGCAGTCTGTAGTTTACCTAAATTTTAATGCTTATATGTTGGCTATAGATGGGTGATTAGGGGGGATTGGTAAGAGTCCCACTATATTGCTTTGGTCAGTTCTATAGTACTGTGAAGAGAGGAGTAACACTATAGTAAAGTTCGTCCTAGTAAAGCTTCAGTATTCATTTTCTTTATTCCTTCATGTAGTAACGAAAGAAAACGAATTATTTGGTATACTCAAGTGTAAGGTCCAAAGACTACCTCAGTTCAACACACGGGAGACCCGAAACTTCATTCTTTCTGCGCGTCCTACATTATGACGTCAAAATAGGCCATCGAAATATCGACCAAGCCAAGATGTTCTAGAACTCTTATTGTTTTACAAAATAGGCTGGTGATTTGTGGGAAAATATTCTCTCATCCGTATTTGATAATAAAGTTACTTTAGTACCAATGACTGACGAGGTCATTTGTCTTTTATATGATTGAGATAAAGGAGTTGGGTTTCTGAGATATTAACGTTCGGATGTGGCATGGTCTTTGTAGACTGTGGGTATGGAGTATGTTGGGCACTTAATACGGAGGAATCCTCATTTATAAATCCAGTAGACTCTAGTGGCAACATTTTCGTCTTTTTCGATGCTTTACATCTTAATATGCTGATATTCTGGATTTATAGCATATGAAAATAAGCATGTATATAGCGGGTCAGTAAGATAATTAATAATAAAAAAAAAAAGCTCAAAAGATCTAAAGCAAAATCATTAGCTTCAAGAAAAAAAACATAAATGTCAGTGGTTGGACTTAATCATTTTCGAGTCTCTATGATAAAAACAAGTAAAAAATACGCCGAAAATAGATCTCTTTCGGTGGACTCGGTACAATGCTGTATGAGCCGCGACCCATGAAACTTTAACCACGGCTCGGTGGTGGCCTGTCCCATATCGTTGCCAGACGCACGATTATGACTAACTTTAACCTTAAATGAAATAAATACTACTGAGGCTAGAGAGCTGCAATTTGGTTTATTTGATGATTGGAGGGTGGATGATCAGAATACCAATTTGCAGCCCTCTAGCCTCAGTAGTTTTTAAGAAAAAGTACGGACGGACAGACATAGCCGGCACAACAGTTTTCTTTTACAGAAAACTAACTGGCAATGCATAGTAATTGATCTTAGAAATGCTACTTTTCTCCGTGTACAGAACACGTGGGAAGATGATCTTTCTTGAAAATCTTTCAAAACTTCCAGATAGGGAAGTCAAAACTGGTTTTAAATGATTTCGTTGACTCACATTTTTTCTAAACAATGGAGATTGTTTCAGATACTTGTATGTGCACGGGAAATGTTAAGTGAAACAAAATGATGAACAAAGACGGCTAGTTAGATAAACGGTATGATAGTTACATGGGATAATTCACTGAAATGAATTCAACACTGAAAAGAAACGTCTGGTTTTGTTCTTTTATGAGCAATTGGTTTAGATTATGTAATTCTTTATACATGTCAGAGTTTTAGTAGAGCATTGCTTGTTTGCTTGTTTTATTTGCCAAGATAAACTGGTACATTGCAAAGTGATGGAAGTTCAGATGACTTTTTGTTAAGTTTCCGAAAGGAATGTTTGTCCATCTGAGTCAGTCATTGTCTTTACGTTGGAAATCTCACATAATCTCGACCACTGATATCAAATCAAGACAGTCTCAGATATTTTGGATGCGCGGGGCAAATGAACGGTCACCTTGACCATCCAAATACAAGGAATTTTAAATTTAGGTCGAAAACTTTGTTAGGAAAGGAAATAAAAGCTCAATATGGCCAAAAAGATGCAATGTCGCCATGACTGAGGGCAACTCTGAACCTGGCAGTTGTGAAATAAGGAAAAAACGGTATAACTCATGAAAGGGAGGTAGTCTTTTCCGAACATCTACATGCTCAGGATGAAATATCTTAATATTTTATGAACAGATATCAGATGATAAACCCAAACTCATAGGGGAGACATCAGAAAAAAATGAAACTCAGAACTTTAAAAAATGGGTTTCGAAAGGCAAGTTTAATACGCCTGGGTCCTGGCAAGTTTCATTTCCCATGTATTTAAACCCAAAAGATATTTTGACTGGGCGAGAGCGGAGCGAGAGCGGACACCACTTCAATTGCAATTGTCAATCAGCGTGCAGAAAAGCATGAAACAAGTGTAGGTCAAGAACGAAAAAAATGTATTTTCTTTTTTTATCTTCCCCATAATGAGTTGAGAGAGAGACATATTGAAGAACACTGGTGACTGGTCAATGGTAATGTATTGTATCCTAATGTCAGGACCAATATTCTATGTTAAAAGGCAACCATTATTTTGCTAGCGCAATATGTATAATAATAGTTAACGGTTTAATTTGGTATTCTTTCTGGCTGACCTATTCTTTCTAGATTGGTAGTTAAATTCTGTGAATAGAGCTTATTCATTATTAATTGGCATTTTTTTTAAGTATGAGAATTCAATATAGAAAGTTAAAAGTGCATTCCCAAAAAGTTGTCGTTGTTACTGGCACTAAGTCCATATGTCAGTCAGTCGTCAATTTTGTCTGACAGCGAACTCTCAATGATCGTCGTCAGTTGCCTGTTGTTCATTGTTTGTCCTTGAGGAACACAACTATTGAAGAACACTGGTGACAAGAAGGATTTTCGTTAATATTCTGAAACTGCTTAGAGCTTATTCAATATTAATTGGCATTTTTTGTATGAGAATTCATTATAGTCCATATGTCAGTCAGTCTCTGCAATACCGTGGATTTGCCTGAAACGAATGGGCTACATATGTTGGTGAGTGCAAATGTTCATGAGTCATATTCATTATTGGGCAAGTGTGACCTTCTGCCGGCACACCCATGCTAGATCAGGCTATAAGGCTTCGGTAAAATTGCAGTAAAAGACAACAAAGCCAAATGGCAAGGAAATACAGTTTTCCAGGTCATTTTGATGTATTTCGCACAAATTTCACATTAAAATTCGTCGGAAATTGATAATTTCTTAGAAATACCTGGATTATTTTCTCCCATTTAACTTTTAGGGGTTCTGATACTGGCGGTGCATGTGTTTGATGTCGGCCAAATGGAATGCCCCTTCGCCGTGTTTAGTACTTGCCCAGGTGGAGTTGGGTATCCATACATTAATTAGTTATTGCACTTGCCGGACGGGATATGAACCTTATTTTTTCGTCCTTTGGTCATGCATAAGTTAGGGTCTGTGACCTGGGTACTTCTGTGAGAGGTTAGGTTAGGTTGTGTGGGTTTCACTGATAAGGAAATATGTTATTCTGATTGATTTTGATGTGTTAAGCACGAGTTTCACCTTGAATTTCGTCGGAAATTGATGGTTTTTGGTCCACTTATGTACAGGGAGTTAGCTCCAAAACCGTTAATTTTCGACGAAATTGAAGGTGAAATTCGTACAAAACACATCAAAATCAGTCATAAAAACATATTTCTATGTCATTGTGCCATGTTGCCTCTTACTGCAATAATACCCCTTCTTCCTCTGACAAACGAAGTGTCACAAAATTTCTCGATTGTTTGCTAGGCTATAGAGCTTCCTGCCACGGAGAAGGTTGTCGATTTTACTTCATTACTTATGGACATGGCAATTTTGTTGAACCTTCATGTGTAGATTTTGGCTGGCGCTGGACCTGTTGACAGCCTACACCTGCAAGTCGAGTAGCCTAACAAGGTTAGGCTATAAGAAGTGCCATCAATATTAAGGTAACTATTTGTAAATTTTTATTCAAGCCATTATCATTTCCTGTAGTTGAAAAATTTATTATTTTCTTGTGTGATTCTAAAGTTCCTGACATTCTTTTTGGTGGCAAGTTAGTAGTAGGGGTTATTTTTTGGAAGACTCCAGCCACATACCACATTATAATTTATATTTTTCTTGGGTAAAACACATCAGAACAATAAATTTCTTCTCAATGTATAACCTTCGCAAATGTTTAATAACAGAGAAAAATAATTAATAAAATTGCAACTTATAAGGTAAGACAATACCGTCCCCCTGGCCCCCGCCATAGCTAATACGGCAAAATTGTAACCAGTAAGCACCCCTAGGTTATGATAGGTTGGTATTTTTAGGTTCTTTTAGTTCGCTATCATTTCCCATCCATTTTTGCATGAAATACCCAAAATGGTTTTTCATGCAAAATGGCTAGCTGGAGTCCTTCGAAATGGCTGGCTGGAGTCTTCCATAAAATTACCGTAGTTTTAGATATCCTGGAACCCCCTTATCTCCTTCGATTAGCCTATATATGGCTGACCACACAGGGAAACTTTGTTTGTGGGTGGGAAAAAATACAAAGTGAGCAAAATAGAGGGCTGTATTGTAAACTAGCTCTTCGTTGGGCAAGTCGGTAGAGTTGTGGCCAAGCACTCGCTAGGCCCGAGTTCGACTCTCCAGCTGGCTAATGAAGAGTTAGAGGAATTTATTTCTGGTGATAGAAAGTCATTTCTCGCTATAATGTGGTTCGGATTCCACAATAAGCTGTAGGTTCCATTGCTAAGTAACCAATTGGTTCTTAGCCACGTTAAATAAGTCTAATCCTTTGGGCCAGACCTAGGAGAGCTGTTAATCAGCTCAGTGGTCTGGTAAAACTAAGGTATACTTAACTTTTTTGTATTGTAAACTGCCAAAAAGTGCTAGTACCCTTCCCCCCCAGACCCCCACCTAACTTAACCTACACTCCGTTTTTTTTTTATTCTAGAAAAAATGCACTTGAAAGTGGGAGGTAACTTGGTGATGATTGGTTGATTGTAACAATATCCTAATAACATTGTTATATTTCGTATAAGTACTTGGTGATCCGAATTAAGGCTTATTTAATGACCTAAATTTCTCCGTCAAACCAATGTTAATGGAAGAGACGACGGTCTTGACAGCCGGGGACAGTGCTCCGGGCTCCCAGGAGCACCCTCCAGCCCGAGCCTTTGCCTTGCCTGACTTCCATTTCACCCTGTGCCAGTGCTCTCCTGAGCTCCTAGGAGTATCCCCAGGCTCCCAACCAATTATTTATCTAGCGTTGAGCTGGTGCCACCTACATACTAGTGCCAGCTTCCGATCGCCTGGTGCCAAATCTGCCCACATCCTTACCTCTGGGGAAGAATGGGAAGCTTTCTGTTCCATTGGAGTTTTCAGGTATTACCTGAGCAGGACTGGAAGCACAGAGGGCCATTCATAACCTTTAGTGTTCTGACAAGGACCCTTTTTCCCCCTCTTGTCTAAGAACGCATTGTTCTTCTTCATGTATGGACTTGGTCTGTGAGACCATTCATAGTTTCAGGAGAGCATTGGGCCTACTTTTAAGTGAAAGCTAAAGGCATCAGAACAACTTCCACCTCATTAGCCTTCATGCATACGTCCATCCTACAATCAACCTACTGGAAGTGTAATCGATTTTTGCTTCTCACCTCTTCAGAGAAGTTTAAACAGTATGAAAATATTCTGCAGTACATTGAGATTATTATTAACTGGCTTGGCATTGCTGAAAGAAGCATAGGATCTTCTCTTACTATCTCTTCACCTTGTAGTAAGGTGCTGAGTTTTTTTTAGAACCAGGTGGGTACAATGTACCTGGAGCATCCACCACTCTCAGCCGATGGGTCGTGGTCTTTGTTTCAGTGCAGATGACAGTATTATCTGGTTGTTTTTTATTGTAGTATTGTGCCCAGGGCAAGGGCACTTTTTGAAATTTTGTTAGCCATTGTTGGCTGCATATACAGTGATATAGGTAGCCAATACTAGGTAGTATTTTAGTAAATACTTGGTTTTTTATCACTACTTGGCTGCTGTAATGCAGAACCCACAGGTTACCTGCGTCACAGTGAATTGCTCAGTCTGCTTTTTGCCTGTGGAAAAGGCTCATAACTAACTGCCATGAGCCAACCCCTTAAGGAATAAAGGAGTATTTGGTTAGTTGCTAGACATGTGTGATATATATAAAATGCTCTTGGCAGCAAGTTTAAATGATGAAAGACCCCATTTTAAGCTGTCTCAGTAAGTTATAAAGGTTTCAGTAGGAGTATCTGATAGTTCTGCAAAGGAATCGGCAACACTTGTCCTTCCTTTTGAGAGGAAAAAGCTCCCATTGGGCATTGCTACCCAGCAATTTGGGACCCCTACAAGAAAAATCTCAGTACAGCTGTGGCTGAATTTTATGCTAGGCTCTACCTCCTCAATATTATAACTTCCTAGTATGCTGGAAGTAGCTATTAAAGAGCTTCCAGAAGCTTCCAGAACAGTGTTCGCTGCAGTAGCCAAAACACTTATGCGAACCCTATGGGGAATACTTTATGACTTTCTGGAGTGTCTCATTAAGGCTTGGAAGGAAGTATCGGTGGGATCCAACATTTTGCTCCCCAGTGTAACCTTCCTATTGCATTCTTCCCCCCTTTAGCTGGGACCTGTTTGAATCTGTTGCTGCACAACTCATTGAATGAGCCTGACAACAGAATTGCGCAATATATTATATTCTTGGAAAAGGGAAATCTGGGAACAATACTTTTGAGAGTTTCCTCTTCCCAAATCTAAGAAAGCTTGGTATGCATCAGAGTATACAAGCCTCCAGTCACTACACTTGGGTCCCTTCAACAACAGAAGAAAGGACAACAATGGCAGCAGCACCTCTTTCGAAGTGGACAAAGATGCTCCTAGCAGGAAATAGAAAAATCGACTCCTAGACTGTATATTCAAGGCAAGGGAAGAGTTGAGCCCAGTAGGACTTGCATCACATGCAGTGGAAGTCTTCCTTTTGGGGACATGGTATAATTTTCAGTAGGCCAGGGTAGAGATGGTCTCACCCTCCCCCTCCTCTAAAATAAAAACTATACCTCTCTTAAATGAGGGTCATAGAGAAAGAAATGCTTATTTGCCACCACTATTCAGTGTCCCCAAGAAAGATTCCTCCAAACAAAGGGTGATCGTCGACACAACAAGTTTGAACATGCATTGTGTAAATTTTTCTGTATACTGTACTTTATTTTATGGGAGCTCAAGAAGGAAGAAATTTAACTGGTGGCCTACCTGTATGATTGGCAAATCTGGGGAGCCTCCAGAGAAGAATGCGGACAAAATCAGAGTGGTAGTCAACAGACTCCAGACAAAGGTTTCCTAATGAATTGGAACAAGTCCCGCCGTACATCCAGCAGACATTTTCTAAGGTTGGAATTTTGTTGGGATTTTCTTTGTGGCCAGCTGCCTCTTCCCAACAGCACTCACAGTTAAGTATATCGTAGTTTAACCGGACCACTGAGCTGATTAACAGCTCTCCTAGGGCTGGCCCGAAGGATTAGACTTATTTTATGTGGTTAAGAACCAATTGGTTACCTAGCAACGGGACCTACAGCTTACTGTGGAATCTGAACCACATTATGACGAGAAATGAATTTCTATCACCAGAAATACATTCCTCTAATTCTTCATTGGCTGGCCAGAGACTCAAACTCGTGCCTAGCAGAGTGCGAGCCGACAACTCTACAGCACACAAACCAGAATAAAGAAGGACCTGAGAAGATTCCTTGCACAGCCTGGCCTTTCCAGACAACAGTTGGAACGAAGTCTGGGCCTATTACAGTTTGCGTGTGTGGTAGACCTAATCCTGAGATTTCGACTGTAAGATGTAAAGAGTCTGGCTCTCACATGCCAGGAAAAGGCTTTGTGATTGCCTTCATTGGAGATTGGGGAGGTCCTCCATCCATTGACCTGGAAGGGGTCTCTGGCAAACAGGTTGACCTGACTCCACTGTTCATACAAGTGATTATTCATATCGATGCCTCCTTGACAGGTTGGGGAGGCCACCGGGAGGATTGTCAGATAGCAGGAAGATTTTGTTCATCCTAGACAATATGACTATTGTACAATGTCTTATATCAAGAGGTTGGGCTGATGCTCAGCCACTCTCAAGTCAGTACGGTAATTGCCAACATGCTTCCACATCTGGAAGTGGACCTGTTTGCCACATGTAAGAACCATTAACTTCCAGTGTGTGGTTGTCTCTGAACCTGGACATTCAATCAGTAGTAAGAGAGACATTCTTACAAGACTGGAACTAATGGAGGATGATATACCTTTTTCTTCCATTGTCCCAGATTTCAAAAGCTTTGAACACTCTATTAGCTTTCAACTGAACCACTTACCTGGTGACTCTGAATTAGCCAATTAGGAAGGGTAGTTGTCTACACATCCTCCTTTCTGAACTGTGACTTTCCTGTGTGGATTTTTTAAATCTAGTCTACCGTGAGGATTATTTACCTAACATAAGCTAGGTACATAGTGCAAAAACTATGAACTTCATCTGTCTGACATAATACAAGTCCACATGGGAAAATATAGTTAGATTACCTCCACACCGAGAGCCCAGTTCAAATCTGTTGAAATAGTTTTAAAAGGTGTGAGCATAGGCTGCCAAGATTCATGGCCAGAGCATGGTGAGAAAGGCTCTGAGTAAGGAATGGATCAGAAATCTGCAAAGTAGACTAAGAGCTCGAAGATTGAAGGAATGAGAAATATTTGGTCAGAAAAGCTGTAGATGTGAAAGTAAAGGAAGGCCCATGAAATCATGGGAAAAGGGGACAGAAGAAGACTCATATCTGATAGTTAAGGAAAAAAAAAAAAAATACAGAAGAGAGTCATGAGAACCTGTAAAGGGGAAAGTTGACTCAAAAACATTTGATGTGATAACACAAAAGAAAGATGATACTACAGGATATGGAGACATTTGTAGATTTGTAAAGAAATTCATACCTGTGCTAAATCAAAATTAAATCTTGAGTAAGTCACATAAACATAGATGACAATGAGCAATAGATCACAAACCTCAGTGGAATTTTAGCCATGAAAGGGGAGTAATCTTACCTGGGGGTCTGTATGACTTAAATGAAGAGATATAGGATATGCAACATAAGGAAGTATGACAGATATACAAAAGTTCCATGAGCATCTCTCACATTTGAGTACTGTTATGTACCTTCCCATGTAAACCTCGAAAATGAAAGAATACCTGTCTTGCTTTTTCAAACAGGAACCTCTATAGTATTATAACTGATTCAAATTTGAACAGCCTTCTTGGGTATACAAAAAATGGAAAGCTCTGTGACAGTTGACCAGCTTCAGTGTACCACTTGTAACCCAAACCACAAAGCAAACAGTTAGTTCACTAGATGTCAGATAAAAATTGCAACTCCTCAGAAGTCTGTTGCAAAACATGAAAGTTCTCCATTATTTGCTGAAGAGGGAGACTTCTTTCTCCCCTCTCCCTCACAAGAAATGTAAGGTCCCTTACTTATGTCTTCAAACAAAATAAATTAAACACCTAATAAGTTAAATACCCCAGAAATCTAGAGCCCCCGTCCCCTTAATTCCTAAGAATGTCAAGAAAAATATAATACCCAACCACACTTCAGGAAGTCCTCAGGAAATCTGGAAAGTCAAGGAATTTAAATGGGACTTCAGGCCAAGATTTCTGTAAATAATGCAGAATCTGCCCTTTTGTTTTGCAATGGAACTAACTTTAAGGACAGAGGTCTAAGTACTGTACAGACGTAAAGGTCATTATGAGACCTTACAAATACAAATACATTCATTTGGAGCTACATACAACTCCTCAGCCAGTTGCAGAACAAATACTGTAGATTGCATCAGAAAGTGTACATTTTGTTTGCTTTATCTGCCCCCCTAATAACAGTATCTCTTGAGGTGACGTAGCTGACTTTATCAACCAGCTCCAATGGCCATTCCCTCTTATGGGAAATGCAGACAGTAGAGATCCAATATGGGGCAGTGTTTTAGCAAATGCAAATGGCAAACTCATAGCATCACTACGAGGGCCTTAATACTGTATAGGTAAGCCTGCCCCCTTCCATACTCAGATGAGTATCTTCTCATGTACTGATATTTCTGTAGCAAGTCTTAACTGACCTGTAGGTTTCACTGGAGATCATTGGATGACGAGTATACAATTGACAGTGCACCGGAAGTTGGTGACACTAACTATAGACCACCTGAATGCATTACGCCGCTGTTGTGTGGATGAAGATTATCTTAAATTCGGGGAATGACGTAAAATAAAGGAAATATAGAAAAGTTCCAAGGTTTGAGATGCCACTGAATTCTTTACACAGAATAAACTTCAACCCAAAAGAGTCAGGTTTATTCTGCCACTGACCAGTTCCTTGATCACCTGAACCTTGTTTTACATAGAGCTTCAAGGACTGTACTGGTAAGGTTATCACAGAAATTGCACTGAACAAAATATTATCTACAAGAAATTTGAAGCACAGTTCAGAGGAGGAACTAAAGCACCTCTGTGCCAGTCTTGGCTGGCCTTGGTTCTTTCAGTGAAGAAAAGAACTCTCCTGATGGAAATGAGTTTACAGTGAACCCTCGCTACTTCGCGGTTCGACTATCGCGGATTCATGACTTCGCGGATTTTTTCCATTACGTATGTATATTATAAGAGAAAATATATTGCGGATTTTCCGGAAATTTCAAAAATAGTCGCGATATATGAAGACCCAAATATTTCATTAATTCCATTAATAATTATTAATATCTGCTAGTACTGTTGGTTCATTGCATTATGACATATAATTCAGTACAAATGAAATTAAACAAAAAGAGAATGTGATCATACGATAATTCATTATAGTACTAGTAAAATTAAACTGAACATGAAACGCTAATCAGATGCAGTCTGACATTGTCATATTTGAATGGTGTAAGGCTGCTGATGGCTACATATATACTAATTATAAAATACAAATGTAATGAATGTGCATCTTTTCCATGAATCTTTTGTACTGCATCCAATAATATTGTTTGTTGCAAAAATCACATCTCGAATAAACCTATACTACTACAACAAAAAAAAGCATAAAATAGCGTAAAGTATATTTGAATTTGAAACTAGCATGTAAGATGGGCTGTGATTGGTTCCATTGGTGATAGATGACGAATCAGCTCCCAAGTTTTGTAATCTCGCCTGTGATTGGTGTTTTGACCGTTTCTTCGACCCGCAGCAGCTTCCCTTGTCTCTGACCTGCAGCATCTTCTAGCGGCCACTTCGCTTTCCCACTCTCTCGGTAGATAGATGCTGTTTACATTACCAGTGCTGTGCGTGACAGTGTGTGTTTGAAGTTGAACTTTTTTTAACTTTGTTTAACCCCTACAATGGCTCCCAAAGCGTTCTGCTTCTGCTAAGGCTGGTACTGAGCCTAAACGCCAATGGAAAATGATGACGATTGCTGAGAAGGTGACACTTCTCGATATGTTGAAGGAAGGAGAAGTTACGCGGCCGTGGCCCGCCATTTTGGAGTGAACAAATCCACCGTTCACTACATTAAGAAGGATGAGGCGAAGATTAGGAAGACGGCTGCCATCACCATCAAGTCAGCAAAGCGAGTTGTTACGGCTCGTAATAAAACGATCGTCCGTATGGAAGGTGCTTTGTCAATCTGGATTGCCGACTGCCAGAAGAAGAAAATAGCCTTGGATACGAACACCATCCGAACCAAGGCTTTGAGGTTGTATGAGAATTTCGCGGCAAAGGAACCTCAAGATGATGGCGACCACGCTGAAGAAGAAGAGGAAGACGACGAAGATGATGTAGATGAACCTCAAGCAGGGACATCCACTGATTCCCAGCCTCAGACACGACGTTTTACCACCAGCAAAGGATGGTTCGCCAAGTTTCAGAAACGCTTCAGCCTGAAAAGCGTTTCCCTGCATGGCGAGGCTGCTTCCGCTGACACGGTCGCTGCTGAAACTTACGCGAATGAGACGTTCAAGAATATTATCGCTGAAGGTGGATACAAGCCCGAACAAGTCTTTAATATGGACGAGACGGGTTTGTTTTGGAAGAGAATGCCATCGCAAACTTTCCTGTTCAAAGAAGAAGCCAAAGCCTCTGGCTTTAAAGCATTCAAAGATCGTGTTACCCTCGTGATGTGTGGCAATGCTGCGGGATTTTTGCTAAAGCCAGGGCTTATTTATAAGTCGAAAAACCCTCGTGCTTTGAAAAATAAAAATAAGAATCTCCTTCCTGTGTATTGGATGCATAATCCAAAAGCATGGATTACGAAGATGCTGACCTCCAACTGGTTCCACCAGTGTTTTATCCCACAAGTCAGTAAATATCTCTTAGAGAAGGGCTTGCCATTTAAGATCCTTCTCCTGTTGGATAACGCTGGTGGACACGCGACTGATCTTTCGCATGAGGGCATTCAGGTTGAGTTCCTGCCACCCAACACAACGTCCTTAATTCAACCGATGGACCAGGGGTTATCAGGGCGTTCAAGGCCCTCTACACGAAGAATACCTTGGCGGACCTCGTTGCGTGTGTGGATGCCGCCAAGAAGATGAGGATGAAACATTCAATTTGAAGGCGTACTGGCGGCAGTACACAATTGCCACGTGCCTTCAGAACATCCAGAAGGCACTGCAAGAAATGAAACCTGCTACCGTTAACGCGAGCTGGAAGAAGTTGTGGTCCGAGATTGTTTACGACGACGAGGGATTTACGCCTGCCGAGATTCAACACTCTGCAGTACGGAAATCTGTGCAGTTGGCTGCGATAATTGGAGGTGACGGGTTTGGCGACATGACGATGGAAGACGTTGACGAGTTGTTGGACTGCCATTCCCAGCCGCTAACTGACGCAGACCTCGAAGACCTGACAAAATCAGCCAGTGAGGAAGAAAATGAACCACAGGAAGAGACCCAAGAAGTTTTCGAAGAAACAGGCTTAACATTAGAACGGCTTGCCAAGCTCTGCAACCTAGCGAAGGAGCTGAAAGAATTGTCACAAGAATGGGACGAGGATATGGTTCGTTCTCTGCTGTTCTGCAACAAAATCGATGAAGACATGACTCCCTACAGGATGCTCTTCGATCGAAAAAGAAGCAGCAGCGCAGCAACTTCCGATCACAATGTTCTTCCAGCCTCGCAAAAAGAGCCAGTTCCTCCTGCTACTATGCCTTCGGAAGAAATTGAAGAAGTGTCCCAGGAAGAAGTTGAAGTGGTGTCCCAGGAAAAGACACCTCAGTCTGAAGAGACATAAAATACAATCATTGGCTGCACAGTAGAAGACATCATCAGCTTCATCATCATCATTTCTACTGTGCAGCAAATTCATCGCCATCATCATTCAAGTTTTTCTTCAACTTCTTTCATGGTGGGTACAGTAACAATCTTTATTTCTTTATATACTTTAATATTCTAACATTTTAATATTAATGCCTGTTTTAGATTAGGGTACTGTACATGCATTAAGTGTTCTGTACATTAAAGGGTGGTTTGTTAACAGTACATACGAGGAGGGCTTTATTGTAACTTCCAACTCTATCGTGGTGAGTAAAATACTGTACAATTGTACAGTACGCACCATAACAATCTTTCTATTTTTTTATGTTCACTTACTGTTTTATTGCTTATCATTTGTGCCTGTGTACTGTATGTACGTATTGTAGATATCTGTACATTACTGTAAAGGGTGGTTTGTTAACAGTACTATGTAAAGGGAGGGTTTTAAAAGTCTGAATACATGTTAAATAAATACTGTAAATATGGTGTCCCTACTTCACGGATTTTCAGCTATCGCGGCCAGTTCTGGAACCTATCTACCGCGATAGACGAGGGTTCACTGTACTTCAAATCCTTCACCAGTTTAAAAACTCGTGGTCAGTTACACTCCAAGTGCTTTTAACATTAGTTGAACTTTAAAAAATGTCTCCAGAAAACCAGATTCATCAATATACTGCTGTTGACCTAGCAAAAAACAGGCCACCCAACTTAGCACAAGATGGGGAGGAATCTTATACTAATTCACCTGTACAGAGAATTTGACTGCCCTATCAACATGCAATGGTACAGCACCTGGCTTTTTAAACTATGATTATCAACAGGATGTGGCCTTATCATAGATGCCCAACATTTGTGAACTTGCTAAGATTGTAGCCTTATGGTACCCTGAGAAAGACAAATTTTTAGCTGCAAGTTGCTGTCCTTTTGCATTGATATCATGTTTTTGTAATATAATGGGATAGTCAGTGTAAGGTTTGTATGGGTATTTGAAAAGAAATGTGTTTCATTACATGAACACTATGATTTAAAAGAAAAAAATGCTTTCTACCATCATTGTAATCAGCCTTGAGTCACCTATTTAGCAGTCGTTTGCATCAAGTAGAAACTTGTGCACAAGAGGTAAGTTTCCATTATTCGTCTAGGCATTTTTATGATGGTTCTTTTAAAGAAAAATAAGTAACACCTTTCCTTTGTCTGAAAGGAACAATCAAGTGGCTCCACAGGGTAGTGTTCTCATTATTACTGTGCATTGACAATAAATGGCTTTCTCCAGTGATAATTTATTTCATTCTTCACACTTTTTTGATGACCTTTCTATTTCCTCTACAAGAGCAAGAATGGTCATGGTTGTTAGAAAGTTTCAGCTTCCAGTCAGTAAAATTACCAGATGGGGAGTTCTGAATGCTTGAGGTTTTTAATAAGTAAAACCATCATCATTCATTTTTGGCATATTCTTGCAATAGACCCATACATAGAGTTCAACACATTCCCTGTGTAGAAGAACCTGATTTTGGGGTTTAATTTTTTACTACATTTTATACATCTTGCTTTGCAGATCATCAGACACTTCCAAGATTGCATAAAGTCCTTATTTTATACAAGTAACTTACTAAGTAATTACATAGCTAACAATTTCTAATAACCGGCTGCTAAAATTTGAAAATTCGCAGTAGCAATTCTTATGTTTTGTTTTGGTGTAAGTAGTTAGCCCTGCTCACTTTTGGGGAAGAAGAGGAACAACCTAGCAAGAAGGATCAATTTATTTCTGCTGGCTTTCGACGAAGGTTGTGAGCAGCAGCGTAAATTTGGATTTTCGTAGGCTTTGTTGGTTATTTTCCCAGAAGTATTGATAAAGTAATTTCGATTCTTTTGATTGCCTTTTGGCATTTATTTAGTCTGGTTGACTTAAATTAGACAGTTTACCAAATTTTGACTGTTTTCCTTTTTTTGAGACTTAATTGAAATGGTTAGCAGACAATAGAGAACAGGGGAAGGCTGTGTTCTGTTATCCTCCTTCATGCTAATTGAGAAGGAGGTATTCGTATTATGCTAACAGAGAAGTTCCCTCCCTGGGTGCATCTGCCTAACCCCAGGGGGACTTCTCGGGGCTTATTGAAGCCTCCCGTAGGTTTGCTTCCGATGAACTTGGTCACCTGTTGAAAAACATTTTCAAAGTCTTTGAAGTGGCAGGTTTCCTGGATTGGGCAATGGGCATCCTGGCCAAGAAAATCCAGGACTTTCCTTCCATTCCCTTGGACTTCTCATTGGATCTTCTAGGTACCATTATGTTTAGATAGATAGATAGAAGCTTATTGACCACATGATACAATTAAAATTACAAGCTCTTGGAAACACAAGTACATCAAAATGGGCATACCAGTAGTCCCCGGTTTACGACGGGTCCGGCTTACGACATTCCGAGGTTACGACGTTCCGAGGTTACAACGCTTTTCAAATATACAGTAAACCCCCCCGTATTTGCATTCTCATGATTCGCGGACTCATGCATTCGCGGGTTTCTATGTGGAACATATCTAGCCATTATTCACAGAAAATTCGCCCATTCGTGGTATTTTTCACTGAGAAATATTCACATATTACTGTATTTTCATATAATTCTCATGAATAAATGCACTTTTTGTGATAAAACTGTCAAAATACTCAGGTATATGCATTTTTACAGGGTTTTTCTGTGTTTAAACTATCAAAATGGGCAGTTCTAAGTGTTTTTAGAGGGGTTTTAGGTATTCGCGGATTTTAGCTATTTGCGGGGGCATGTGGTACGCATCCCCCGCAAATACGGGGAGTTCACTGTATTCATCAGAAATTATTTCCCGGTTTACGACGCATGTCCCGGGGTTACGATGCTTTGGACGCCGATCCGACGGAAGAAATATGGCTCCAAAACGGCAGAATAATAAAAATTTGGAGGTTTTTTTTTTTTATGAAAAACAATAAAAATGCAGTTTACATCATTTTCAATATACCCAAAGCATTAAAAGTAAGGTTTTCCTAGGATTTTTGACGGATTTTCGACGATTTTTTGGTTTACAACGATTTTCGGTTTATGACGCGGCGGAAAAACGAAACCCCCGCTGTAAACCGGGGACTGCCTGTATAAATCTTTAGAATAAAAAAACACATCCAAACTAGAACACTTGAAACCATGCTATATAGTATTTTCAGTGTATTTATTTTTACAATGAAAACTGTAAATGCAGCTAAATAAACGAAAACCTTATAACCATTTAAGTAGAACCTTAACTACAACAACTTTCCTTGCAAAGCATAAAATTAAATATATTCTAGAAAAAAAATTAGAGATGCTCCTCGGGAATTAATCTCAACGTACTCTATAGATATTTTAAAGAAGAGAGAGCTTTGGTGCTCTTATACCTCCAGAGGGGTCACATCAGCACAGAAATCTGCTCTCCTCCTTTCCGCTAGTGCGCAACTTCCTTTTCCCTCAAGCAGTGGTTAATGGTATCGCTTCAGACTTGCAAAAGTAGTCAATACAAGATCTCCTGGCTCAGTCCTCTAAATGCACTTGAAAGAGTATCTCCTTCAGTGCTAAGTCTTCCTCTCTTGCGCAGTGCCAGCCCTTTCGAGGCGCCTGGCAAAGATTTCAGTCAAAGCCTCGTGCTAATGTCCGTTTCTCCTCCAAGGTCATCAAAAAGTCTTAAACCAAACCTTCATGCAAAAAGTGAGGAAAGTTGTCCCCATGCAGGAGTGGGTGCCAGACTCCTTTTTTGGGAAGAATGGAGCAAGAGAGGAGCAGAACAATGGGTAATAGAGATCCTCAAGAGTGGATGCTCTATTCCCGTCGAAGACTATCCACCCTTAGTCAAGAAACCCATTGCCTTAACCACATATTCGATAGGCTCAAGAAGGTTTTCGGCTCTCTCAGAGGAAGTTTCTGCTCGTCTTCAATAAAGAGCGATAGAGGAAGTCACAGATGTAGAATCAGAGGGGTTTTACAATTGCCTTTTTGTGGTTCTGAAGTCTTCAGGAGGATGGAGTGCTGGATGTCAGCGCCCTGAATATCTTTGTATGGAAGACAAAATTCAGAATGGAGACGAACCGCTCAATTCTTGCACCCATTCATCAAGGGGACTGGATAGTCTCCATATATATGCAAGATACTTATTTCCATGTCCCCATACATCCAGACTTGAGGAAGTACATTCGCTTCATTTTCCAGAACCAGATTTTTCAGTTCCGAGCACTATGCTTCAAACTTTCAACGACCCCATAGGTTTTCACCCGCATTCTCGCTCCGATAGTGGGTTGGCTTCATCTTGTGGAGATCAACATTGTGCTCTATCTAGACAACTGACTCATTCGTTCTCCCACAAAAGAAGCTTGCATGGGGAACATTCAAAAGACGCTTTTCCTAGCGAAAGAGTTGGGACTTTTGATCAACCTTCAAAAGTCTCAGCAAATTCCTTCTCAACAGATAGTATATTTGGAAATGAGTCTGAATTCTCGACTTTTCCAGGCTTTTCCAGCACCCAAGAAGATAGAAACCTACCTAAAGACAGTAGACGAGTTTCTCTCTCTCCAAATGTGTTTGGCCAACAAGTGGATGAGCCTCTTAGGAATATTGGCTTCCCTCGAACAGTTTGTCTTCTTGGGGAGACTGCACATGAGAGTACTCCAGTTTTACCTCAGAGACAATTGGGACTGAAAGAAATCTCCTGACTCGTTTGTGTTCCCAATCACCATGACATCAAGAAACACCTGCTTTGGTGGAGGTCCGAAAACAGGCTACTAGAAAGGAAGTCTCTCTTTCCTCTGAACCCCAACCTGAGCTTCTATGCAGAGGCATCCGACTTAGGTTGGAGCGCGATCCTGGGGGACAAGGAAGTCTCTGGAAGGTGGACGATGGAACAGAAAGTTGACACATAAACTTGAAAGAACTGGCTGTGATCAGTCTAGGGTTACAAGCCTTTGCTTTGGAAGTTCGAGACAAGACCATTGCAGTACACTCGGACAAAATGACTGCCCTGGCCTACATAAGCACATAAGGGTGAACTCACTCCTCCTCCCTCTGTGAGGCACCATGGGACCTTCTCTGGGCTCATCAAAATCAGACAAGGATGGTAACGAGATTTGTGCGAGGCAAGATGAACGTCCTAGAGGACCAGGTGGGTCACAGCAACCAGGTGATTCCCATGGAATGGACGTTGGCTCCATTGGTATGCATAGAGCTGTGGAAGCTGTGGGGAAGGCCGACAACAGACCTTTTTGCAACCTCCAAAAATCACCGCCTTCCACTTTATTGTTCTCCAGTCCCAGATCCTGCAGCATGGACAATGGATGCCATGCTGTTGGACTGGTCCAACAAGAGCCTGTGTGCATTCCCTCCTTTCAGGATGGTAAGGGAAGTGATAAACAAATTCAGGTTGCACGAGAATGCTTCGATGATCCTCATAGCTCCTTTTTGGCCTCTAAGGGAGTAGTTTTCGGACCTGATAAGTCTCCTGTCCAATTTCCCAAGACTACTTCCTCAAAAATGCAAGCTTCTCAGACAACCCCATCTTGGGTGATTCCATGAGGATTTAAATTATCAAGAAACTCCTCAGAGCTAAGGGATTTTTGAGAGTGGCTGCAGAAGCTATCTCTAGATGCAGGAGACAGGCTTCGGCCAATGTCTAGCAAAGCAAGTGTACTATTTTCCTCACTTGGTGCTGAGCAAATCATGTCTCTTCTTCTAAGACATCTTTGACAGAGATTGCCAATTTTCTCTTGTTCCTGAGAACTTCTAAAGGTTTGTCCTCATCCACTATCAAAGGTTACAGAGCAATGTTAGGCTCTGTATTCAGGCATACAGGTCTGGATATTTCTTCAGATCGGGATTTATTTAAATCGTTTGATATGACAAAGCGCAAAGATCAAAGAACCTGGACATGGTACTTAAATGGCTTTCAGGTCCACCCATTGAATCTATTGATTCTGCTTCACTGAGGAACTTATCTAAGAAGACTTTATTCCTAGTAGCCTTCGCTACAGCCAATAGAGTAAGTGAGATCTAAGCTCTGGATAGGAGAATCGGTTTCTCCAATGGAGATGCGACTTTCTCCTTTACACTTGGTTTTCTCATTAAGAACGAGAATCCAGTCAGACCTTGGCCTTGTTCTTTTAGCATTAAGAACCTATCTCAGGTGGTAGGTTCATTAGATGAGGAAAGATTCCTTTGTCCAGTAAGGGCTCTCAAGTGCTACCTCCATAAGACTGACAAGATAAGAGGTGTGTCTGATCACCTGTGGTGTTCAGTGAAGAACCCTTCACGACCTCTCTCGAAGAATGCCCTCTATTTCTTTCTAAGAGGTCTTATCTGCGAGTCACATTCAGAAGTGGGAGAAGAGCTTCTTCCTGTTCTGAGGGTAAGAGCACGAGATTAGAGAGGTGGCTACGTCCTTATCATTCAGGTATAATCTTTCTCTTGCCTCCATTCTCAAATCCACGTATTGGAGATGCAAGTCAGTTTTTTCAGCGCATTATCTAGTCGATGTTGAAACAGCTTTTAATGGTTGCAGTACCTTGGGTCCTTTATTGGTAGCTGTCACGGTGTTGGGGAAGGAAGTATAGGAAGTGTTCCTTCCATCCTTACTCTTCACCTTGGAATCTGGTGTTGAGTTTTAGGGGAGCCTGGGGGTACTCTCCAGGTCTTTTAATGGTTGGGTGATGGTGTTTTTAATCTTTTTGTTTAAGTATCAGCATTGTTATTGGCTGTTGTATGTTGGTACTGCACCCAGGGCAGGGGCAAACTTTCTACACTGCTAGCTTTCCGAGAAGTCTGCTGCGAGGTCCCCACTTATGTAGCAGGTGACACTTGGCTGTACTGCCTATCAGTGTGGGAATCAGCTATGTAATTACTGGTAAGTTTCTTATATAAATATAAAAATGGCATTTTTATAATAAAATAAAGTTTTATATATACTTACCAAGTAATTACAGAGTGGGAGCCCTCCCTCCTCCCCTATCATGAACATTACAGCATAAACAAATTGATCCTTTTTGCTATGTTGTTCCTCTTCTTCCCCGAAAGTGGGCGGGGCTAGCTACTTACACCAAAACAAAACAAAAGAATCGCTACCGAGAATTTTCAAATTTTAGTTGCTGGTTATTTGAAGTTGTTAGCTATGTAATTACTTGGTAAGTATATATAAAACTTTATTTTATTACAACAATGTCATTTTTAGCTAAGTTGTTAAAGGTTCAAAGTACTGTGCTTGTATGCTATTCTTCAGTTAACCATAGCCAGTTGAAGATTGTAGTTTCTGTTCACCATGCTGGCATTAGATTAGCCACTGGTGCTTCAAGTTGCAAGTTGACGCAGGAAAATTGGCCGCAGATATATATCACCCGTCATTTGTGATTAGACACTGGTATAGGCTACAGAGGCTTCCAAACTCACATTTCAAACTGCAGGGAAACAGAATTTTTTATTTGCCATGAAGTGGCAGTCAGATTATCAAAAGCATTCGCAATGGAATTAGGCACTTGCAAGGAGACCCACTTCATGACATCTTGCCAAGCATAAAAAGATGTGTGATATCTGACAACAGCACTCGCATACTGTAAATCAAAATAAGATAAGGGAGATTACATGTGTCTGATTTCCTTGGAAGTATAAAGCGTGTCTTGAAGGTGAGAAACTGCACTCAGCTGACTCTGCACTGAGCACACTTATACTATGACTATTAAGTTTTGATGACTGATGAATACGGGCAGTACTTCAATGATTACTTTGGTCTGCTAGCATATGTTCATTGAATTTCCCAATCTTGGAGTTTTCGGGGATCGACTCCTCTCTGAGGTTCTAGCTGGGGATGACAGTTTCATGATCATGATTCTTGGAATAAAGGGAATGTTGCATATTATGCTTGTGGCATTTTAAATTTCAGATTCAGAAGCTGATCATGTGGATACGTTTTCAAAATGTATAATTTTCATTGATTTATTTTCAGTTTGATTTCCTGCTTTTTAAAAATTTTTTATTTTGATTTTACCCATTATTTATGTCGGCATTGGTGATCTTTTAGTTATGATGCCAAATAAATTTCAGTTACTTATTCATTGAAGAAAAAAATGAAGAAATCATGAAATTTATGCTAAGAGCCTTTGTGTTTTAGAAAAATATTTTATATCTGAATTCCATCCAAATTGAACGCATGCCAATTTGTAATCAAAATACTGTACAGCCATACCCCGAACTTATGTAAGTTCGGAATGGTCTCAAAAAATGCTAATAAATGCTTATTTCTAGGGTTTAAACACAAAGTATGACCCTAATCATGCTCCCAAAGTGATAAATTAACTTTTAAATGAAATTTAAGGATTAGCTTAATACATTACCCTTAAAAAAATAAATAAATGGTTGACGTAAAAATATAAGAGACTGTGAAGATTACGATCTATTTTTAGAAGTCTTCTCAACCATGTTTTTAAAAACTTCTTTATTCTGTCTCTTTCTCTTTGTTCTGAAATGTTCTAAGTGTCTATGTTTTAGAACGGTGCATTTACAGTTCGTAGAGGTACACGTAAAATTAGATTAATTTAAAATTATCTACTTTACAGGTAAAGACGTTTGTCCTTACTTAAGAGAGTGAAATTTTTTTGGGAATTATTACAGAGAGAGAGAGAGAGAGAGAGAGAGAGAGAGAGAGAGAGAGAGAGAGAGAGAGAGAGAGAGAGAGAGAGAGAGAGAGAGAGAGAGAGAGAGAGAGAGAGAGAGAGAGAGAGAGAGAGAGAGAGAGAGAGAGAGAGAGAGAGAGAGAGAGAGAGAGAGAGAATCCTTTGACCCGCTAATCAACAACACTGCCCCTTCATGTCATGTTAAATTGCCACATCTGACAGGTTTGCCTTCGAGCTTCTCTTAGAGTTACAAAAGGTGAGGGAAAGATATTTGTTTGTTTAAAATACATATCACATATGAATTTTGTAATTACAGTTATATTATTATTATTTAATCTTAATCTTATTAATATTTGAAAATTAGTACTTATTATTAAGTAAAAAATTTATATACACTACAAAACAAATGAACTGTACATGTACCATAAAAATTCTCTCATCTTAGTAAAAGAGAGGGAGAGAGAAACTATTTTTATTATTTAATGTTATTTAATTTACACATAGAAGCTTGAAAGCTTATAAGTTACATAAAAATTAAAATGAACTCTTTTGCAAGGGTTTCTCAGTATTTGCAAATGTTTGCGTGTCTGAAAAACTCGTGTATGACAATTAGTTAGGTCCCAATGAAAAGTTTGTGTCTGTGAATTCGCGCAACTCGAATCGTGTAAGTTCGGGCATTAGTGTATATAGTGATTATGACTTAAAATATCTTCTTTACTAGTTTGAAGAAAAAAAAAGTTTCAAAATGTTTCCAAAAAGATGTTGAAGATCGTCCTGTTTTGAAAGAATTTGCATTGATCACAATATTGTTTCAACAAAATGACTCTGTGGTACATCACTATATTGTGATTGGAAATAATGAGTAAAAAGCCACAATAATGTAAATGATAGACTGTATTTTTCCAAAATACAAGAAAGGATAGAAGAGGGGAGCTTTCGACTGTTTGCACAACTGTCCTCTTCAGCCAACTGAAAAGGACCGTTGTGCAAACGGTCAAAAACTCCTGTTTTATCCTTTTTTGTATTTTGGAAAAATAGTCTATCACTTGCATTATTGTGGCTTTTTACTCAACAAAATGACTGTTGTAGTTTTGCCATAATTTTTTATTTACACCCAAAACACCCTTTTGTTCATGAAACTTACCTGTCAGATATATATATATAGCTGTATTCTCTGTTAGTCCGACAGAATTTCAAAACTTACGACACACGCAGTGGGAGATCAGGTGGTTAGTACCCATTCCCGCCGCTGGGAGGCGGGTATCAGGAACCATTCCCATTTTCTATTCAGATTTTCTCTGTCGCCGGTACTGTCAACACTTGTTTTCAGTACCTCCGTCTTGGATTTCGGATAAAACTTGGTTGTCACTTGAGTATTTGTTTGATTTTTGGTTTTTTGACTTGGACTTGTGGCTAGGCATACGCTATTGTGGATTGTTTTGGATTTGGCTTTGTTTTTTCCTGGGAGTAAGATGTCTGAATCTAGTTCTTCTAGTTATCGAGTTTGCCGTGTGCAAGACTGTAAGGTGAGGCTACCGAAAATTTCGGTAGATCCTCACACTGTATGCTCGGGTTGTAGAGGACATGTTTGTTTGTTGAATGACCGATGCAAGGAGTGTGAATCTTTGTCTGATGCTAGTTGGAGGACTTATGATTCTTATGTGAGAAAGCTAGAGCGAGATAGGCTCAGGAGGTCTTCCTCCAGAAGTAGTAGGAGTCAGGGTAGTGTGCTTTCACCTGTTAACCCTCCTGTAGACGTAGCTCTTCCTAACCCTGTGGTGTTGCCCCCAACCCTGGGGTTGTGTCTGCGGATGGTGATGCCCTGGCGATTATTATGTCTTCCATTCGTGCCTTGAAGCTAATATGCTCGCTCTTCAAAGTGCTGTGAAGTGCAGTGATAGTGTCCGTCCCCTAGTGTTGTGGAGGGGGCGCCAGATCGGCCGTATAACGCCTCTAGGTCTAGACCTCTGTCGGACTCCCAGGACTCAGGGAGTGGGCAAGTCGAAAGCCGCAAGAGGGTTACGCGACCCCACCGATCTGGCGTCCCTTCGCATGTCCTGATGACGCTTCCCAGGCTGCCAAGATCGTGCACGGGCACGAATCCTTATGATTGCTTCTCTTCCCCGATTCCTCCTCCCGCCGGGAATGGAAATCTCGGGATTCTCGCCCTTTGAAGAGAAGCTTCAGAGAAGGGGGACGCTTCACGCCCCTTTTCTCGTGACGCTCTTCGCTCTTCTCCGGAGGATTTTGACGCCATCCCACCGCAGAAGAGGACCAGGACGTCATCGGACGATGACGCTTTTGAGCGCTCCGCCGCTCCCAGAAAGAAGGCTGTTGCTTCCCCTGTGAGAAGCAAGAAGGCGTCCCCTCGCCCTCTTCTTCTCATAGGATCAGTCCTTCTCCTGAGGTAGAATCTTCTCCTACTCGTAAGCTGCTCCTAGGCATGCAGGAGCAATTGGCTTCTTTAATGGCCCAGAAGGAGACCGATGCGTGTCGTCGCCGGAAGGATTCCCGCCGCCGATCAAGAGGTCTAAACCTTCCCCTTCTCCTTCTCCTCGTTCGTCGTCGTCTCATGCTTCGCCGCCCGCTAGAAGTCCTGTTGCTCAGCGTTTTACTGGTCTTGGCAGGGATCGCACTTTCCCGCTTTCTGATACGCCACGCTGCCAGGCTTGACGCCCTCGTTACGACGACCCTCTTGTTTCGCCATGACGCTTCATGCTGCCAAGCGTGACGCTTCATGCTGCTAAGCGACGCTTCATGCTGCTAAGCGTGACGCTTCATCATGCTGCTCGGCAGGACGCCTCCCTTGCTGCTCGACATGACGCCCCCTTGCTGCTCGCGTCATGACGCCTCCTGGCTGCTCGCCAGGACGCCTCCTTGCAGTTCGCCAAGACGCCTCCCTTGCTGCTCGCACGACGCCTTTCTTGCTGCGAGGCATGACGCCTCCTCGCTGCTCGCTCACCAGGACTCGTCGGATCGTTCGTCAAGAAGCTCGCCGGGATTCGTCAGGGCGCCGTCGAGACTCTCATTTTGATTCTTCTGCTCGTGACTTTCGTGACTCCTCTCGGACTTCTTCCAAGCAGAAGTCCCTTTGCATGTTGGTCTGCAAGGACTTCGTCCTTCCGGTTCTTCTCCTGCCCCTTCCGTTGCTCCTGTGGAAGAAGGAGAGCTTTCTTGCGCTTCGGATCCTGCAGTTGAGGATCAGTCCTCTTCTTCTTCAGCTTCTGCAGACTACCAAGTCTTAACTAGGCTGCTGAAAGACTTGTTTGGGGACAAGTTTCAACCCTCTGCTCCTCGCCCTCCCCCCTCGCAGCTAACCTCGTCTAAGTCACAAAAGTCTTCTGGTTTTGTGAAGATGGCTACGTCTCTCTCTACGAAGAGGGCCTTTAGCAAGGTTCAAGAGTGGATGGACTCCAGGAAGGCTCAGTGCAAGACTTCTTTCGCCCTACCTCCATCAAGATTGAGTGGAAAAGCAGGAATTTGGTACGAGACAGGAGAGGAGGTTGGTTGGAGAGTTCCTTCCTCTTCCCAAGGGATTTTGCCAGCCTTGTGGACGCTCCCAGAAGGTCTCTCCTTTCTTCAGCAAAGGTGTCCTGGTCTTTATCTGAGATTGATCACCATCTGAAAGGCCTTTTCAGGTCTTTAGAAGTTTTTAACTTTTTGGACTGGTGCCTGGGAGTCTTGGACTTGCAGGCTCGTAGCCCTGACTCCATTAGCCTGGGAGATTTGTTTAGTGTCCTATCCTGTATGGACAAGGCGGTTAGGGATGGCTCCGAAGAACTGGCTGCCCATTTCTGTGCGGGGCTTTTTAAAGAAGAGAGCCATTTACTGCAACTTCACGGCAAAGTCGGTCTCTCCTACTCAGAAGGCAGAATTGTTGTTCGCCTCCGCTTTCTAGCCATCTTTTCCCCAACCCTTAGTCAAGGATATGGCCTCCACATTGCAAGAGAAGGCTACTCAGGACCTCCTGGCCCAGTCTTCTAGACGTCCTGCAGCCCCTTCGACTTCTTCCTTGGGCAGACTTCCAAGATTCAGAAGCCCTTTCGTGGAAGACCCTCCTCTAGATCGTCCTTTCGAGGCAGAGGTCCCTCAAGAGGTAGAGCCCCTTCTAAGACCAGGGGCAAGAAATGACTCCGTAGACCTTCAGACACCGGTAGGAGCCAGGCTCCTTTCTTTTGCAAAAGCCTGGAGAGAGAGAGGGACGGACAGCTGGTCCCTCCAAGTCATCGAAAAGGGATACAAGATCCCATTCCTCGTATTGCCTCCATTGAGTACGATTCCCATAGATCTGTCGCCATCCTATCATCAGGAGAAACAGCAAATTCTCTTCAACCTGCTCAATCAAATGCTCGAGAAGAGAGCTGTGGAGCTAGTCTCGGATTTACAATCCCGGGCTTTACAACAGGCTGTTTCTGGTTCCGAAACAGTCAGGGGTTGAGACCAGTTCTGGACGTCAGCAAGTTGAACCTTTTCGTTCTGAAGGAAAAGTTCGTAATGGAAACGTCCCAGTCGGTCATGGGAGCCCTAAGACCAGGCGACTGGATGGTTTCTCTCGATCTCCAGGACGCCTATTTTCACGTCCCTATACATCCTCTATCGAGGAAATACCTGAGATTTGTCCTGCGGGGACAGGTATTCCAGTTCAGGGCCCTTTGCTTCGGGCTCAGCACAGCTCCTATGGTTTTCACGATCTTGATGAGGAATGTTGCGAGATGGCTTCGCCTTGGAGGAATAAGAATCTCCCTTTATTTGGACGATTGGCTCATTCGAGCCTCGTCAATGACAAGGTGTCTGGAGGATCTCCACACGACTTTGACCTTGACGAAGTCCCTGGGACTTCTGGTGAATTTCGAAAAGTCCCATCTGACCCCGACTCAGTCCATCGTTTATCTGGGGATTCAGATGGATTCAGTGGCTTTTCGAGCATTTCCGTCTCAAGAAAGACAACTTCAGTGTTTAGAAAAGTTTCAGCCTTCCTGAGGAAGGAAACATGCTCGGTGAGGGAATGGATGAGTCTGCTGGGGACCATTTCATCACTGGAGAAGTTTGTTTCCTGGGGAGACTGCACCTCAGACCGCTTCAATTCTTCCTTGCAGAGAACTGGCACGACAAGGAGAATCTGGAAGCTTCTCTGAGTATCTCGCCAAAGGTAAAGAATCACCTTCGGTGGTGGCTCGATCCATCGAAGTTGGCAGAAGGCCTTTCTTTCAACTTCAGAACCCCGACCTAGTGTTGTTTTCCGACGCGTCCATTTCGGGTGGGGAGCAACACTGGGGGGAGGGAAGAAGTGTCGGGCACCTGGAGAGGGGAACAGGTGTCCTGGCACATAAACCTCAAAGAATTGGGGGCGATTCAGTTGGCCCTTCTTTCTTCGAGGAGCGAGTCTCAACCGAGTTGTCCAGATCAACTCGACAACACCACGGCCCTTTCATACCTCAAGAAACAGGGGAACTCACTCTCAGTCCCTGTTCGCCTTAGCAAAGGACATTCTTCTGTGGGCACAAGCCCGAAATATTACGATCCTCACGAGGTTTGTTGCAGGCGTAGAGAACGCCCGTGCGGATCTTCTAAGTCGGCAGCGACAACTGCTCCCGACCGAATGGATCCTACACCAAGAGGTGTGTCAAGGACTGTGGAAGCTTTGGGGACGTCCCTTGGTAGATCTCTTCGCAACCTCCAAGACGAAGAGACTTCCTCTTTACTGCTCCCCTGTTCTCGACCCAGGAGCTCTCTCAGTGGACGCTCTTCTTTGGGATTGGTCGGGGATGGACGTGTATGCCTTTCCTCCGTAAAAATCATCGGAGAAGTCATCAGAAAGTTTGCGTCGTCGGAAGGGACGAGGATGACGTTGATCGCCTGCTTTTGGCCTTCGAGGGAATGGTTCACAGAGGTCATGTCCTTCCTAGTAGACTTTCCGAGATCTCTGCCCATGAGAGTCGATCTACTCAGACAACCCCACTTCGAGAGTACCACAAAAACCTCCCGCTCTGTGTCTGACTGCATTCAGACTATCGAGAAGCTGGCCAGAGCGAGAGGTTTTTCTAGACCAGTGGCGAAAAGCTATTGCCAGAGCGAGAAGACTCTCTTCCAGCAATTTGTACCAATCGAAGTGGACCGTCTTTAGAGATGGTGTAGAAAGAAGGGCATTTCTCCACCACGACCTCTGTGAGCCAGATAGCAGACTTCCTCTTATTTCTGAGGAGTGATGTGAAACTTGCAGTCTCGACTATCAAGGGGTATAGAAGTATGCTATCATCTGTTTTTAGGCATAGAGACTTGGATCTGTCTAACAACAGAGACCTTCACGATCTCTTCAGATCCTTCGAAACCTCGAAGGTGCCTCGCTAAGGACTCCTTCTTGGAATTTGGATGTTGTGCTTGGTTCCTAATGTCCAGTTCGTTTGAGCCTCTTCGTTCTGCGTCATTGAGGAACATTACTAGGAAGACTATTTTTCTAACCGCTCTAGCAACGGCAAAGAGGGTTAGTGAACTGCAAGCCTTTAGTAGGCATATAGGCTTTAAAGGGCATAACGCGGTTTGTTCTTTAAGCCCTTCCTTTTTAGCGAAAAATGAAAGCCCGTCTAACCCTTGGCCCAAGAGCTTCAAAATCAAGGGTATGGCTGAAATCCTTATTCAAGAGCCAGAGAGAGTCCTTTGCCCTGTTAGGGCTCTCAAAGTCTACTTAGACAAGACGAAGGAAAGTCGAGGTCCTCAGATAGTTTATGGTGTTCCGTGAAAGAGACCGGACTTACCTATGTCAAAGAATGCTCTGGCTTTCTTTCTGAGAGATACGATTAAAGAAGCCCATTCGTGCTGTCAAGACTCTGACTTTAAACTTCTGAAAGTCAATGCTCACGAGGTGAGGGCGGTTGCGACTTCAGTGGCTTTTCAGAAAAATATGTCACTCAGTAACATTCTGGGTGCCACATTTTGGCGGAGCAACTCTGTGTTCGCTTCACACTACCTGAGAGATGTGAAGACGACATATGAGAACTGCTTCTCGCTAGGACCATACGTTTCCATGATACTTTCCTGGGGGCAGGGGATGACACTCATCCTATCCTATAGAAAATGGTTGGATTGTGTTTTTTATGGTTGTTGGGTCGACTGCCTGTGGCGGACTTCCCAATCGTTAGCTTTAGTTGCGTTATCCTAACTTAGTTAGGCTTGGTCAGGTGGTTGGTTTTTGCTTCGTTTGCCCTCATTGTATGGTCAATATGGTCTTGTCACATTGTGGTCACGCCCCCGTTGACAGATCATCTAGAACTCACCAGCTATACAGGTCACACCCTTGCTGGAGACTCTAGTTAAGCAGAAGCGGACTTGGGTGACAGTAATCACGAAGTCAGCTATGCTAACAGGTAAGGAACCAAAATATTTTTCACCTACTTGTAGTGTGTTTTTTCCAAATCCTATTCTGTCTGTACCCACCTCCAATGGTGGTATTCAGCTATATATATATCTGACAGGTAAGTTTCATGAACAAAATGATATTTTAATGATAAAATAAAGTTTGTTCATACTTACCTGGCAGATATATATATTCATAGTGCCCGCCCACCTCCCTCAGGAGACAGTGGCACTAGAAAATCTGAATAGAAAATGGGAATGGTTCTGATACCCGCCTCCCAGCGGCGGGAATGGGTACTAACCACCTGATCTCCCACTGCGTGTGTCGTAAGTTTTGAAATTCTGTCGGACTAACAGAGAATACAGCTATATATATATATCTGCCAGGTAAGTATGAACAAACTTTATTTTATCATTAAAATATCATATTTAAGCCCAGTTTATTGAAAGCCAAGTTTGACAAAAAATAAAATTTGTTATATTGCATTCATGTTTGTCAATAGCAACTGAAAACTCCTGATCATACTTCCTAAAGAAAAAATTTTCAGCTAAAAATCATCTCAAGTCCCTTATTTTGGAAACCTTTCAGTAATGGTAGATGCAACTAGATTGCAATTTATAACACTTTTGCAAACTTTTGTGAATACCCAATTACACCATTTGAAGGAAAACTTTCAACCAAAAATGTGATTTATCAAATTTAGTATTGATAGAAATATTGCAAGTTCATTGTCATATATTGCAATCTGGCTGTCATATGTGTTTGCACGACCATATATTTCTCATCTCATCTTGAAGAAAAAATAGTGTTGTGGTTTTTTAATATGCATGGTCCAGTAGCTTTCCTTTCCCTCCACTACCAGGCTTAAAATATCCTCCCTGCTTCACTTTTTACACTAAACTTTCCCTCCAGTTGGAGGTAGGCTTTTATAGTTTCCGTCAATGTGTTAAGCCTGTAATTTTTGCTTATCATCAGACCTGTGGTGTAAGAGGGTTATAGATTGCTTGTCCCTTTGACTTAGCATTTTGGTATTGTATGAAACAAAAATAAAAAAAATTAAGGTCTCAAATTAAAACAATAAGCGAATATTCTATCTTTATTTTTGGCAAGGTATCAGGTTCAAAGAAGAATAATGTTACAAAATTTACAAATGGGTACACACAGGTCTATTTACACTGTACACACACACACACTCATATCTGTCGTATTCTATTCAGTATTATGCGTTATGATATCCTCCAAAGATGAGACAATGTGGCGACCAAAATTGCTCAGTGATACAGAACAAAATATCACTAGATCCACCATTTTTAATGATAAATCCACTTACCGGGAACTATATCGAGTATTGAATACTGGAAAGACTAAAGCTTGAAATGTACAGACAGTACTTTTAGAGTGCGTATCACATAGAAAAGGTAAAGTGCTAATTAACATTTGATGTACAGATTATTTTCACACCATAAAACAAAGAAATTCAGTAGAGACAAAGATTAGATAGCTCACAGTTTGCTGATGAAAGAGAAATACTTTACTCCTAGTTCAAACATTTGAAACCTACAATATCCCTATAATGAATGAAATGAGGAATGAGTCTACCGCTACTGTTGAAAATTCTACATGAATATGAAAATGAGTTGATTCAACACATGAATAATCTGTCAGTTAGAATACTGTAGTAAGTTTAGAAAAAAAAAAATATAAGCATTATTCTACAAGAAAGTAAAAAAGGGGAAAAGAGAGCATATTCAAACAATGCAAACACAACTTATTAAAAAATACACTCGTATGAGATTCACATATACATGTACAGTACTGTATATAACATCACAGAAATGCTTAGCATTAAATCTTAGTCATAGAAAAGGACCAGGTTGTTTTTCATATTATCACTGATCCAACAGCAAAAAAAGACATTAAATGTTTCTATGTGCTTTTTTTTATTGGCAGAACTAGACATACCTTTGGTGCATAACGTCACACAGTATAAAGAATGTTTATTTAAATCCTGTGTGCATCTACGATATAAAACAATTACTGTAACTGTAACCATCATGAATTAATGTTCAATACATTTTTTGAATATTGGTACACTGTCTTCTGACAAATACTGGTACCTAGTACAGTATTCTCAGAACTTTATTTCTCATCAAGAATCTACAGTAACTATGGTAAGAAAAGAACATTAAATTCTGTAGTTATGCTATACTCATTTAAATTATTAAATAGCAAGACTGCCTTACAGAGTGAATTCATGCCTGTTCCTTTTTTATTTTATCTTACTCGAAAAGTACAGCCGTTAAAGATGTACAGTTAGTCAAGTAGCAGTCAAGTGTCTTAGGAATCTGTATTATGTTATTGGTCTGAAGGCTAAAAATTCCAAATACTGTATTCCATTTAACACTACCCTAAATCTAATAGATCTAGTGATTACCTCACAAAATGTCCAAGTTTATTTTACCCTGGACGTTAATCTTTTTTATGAGCAGTAGTACCTGTTTTGCTTGGAATGATTAATTATAGCTTTAGAAATTCTTCATAGATAGCTTAAATGATCATGGTGAACTTTTCAGTAAAACAGTACGACTGCAAAGTTATACCTCAGCAGTACCGTTCTTGTGTACTTTCATCAAATGTGGGCAAAATGTGTAACATAAAGGAAATTGCTCTGTTGATGTGAAAGCATTATCAAAAGGAGACCCAAGGATTTCCATATTGGGTTTCTAGAATTCCGGCTACATAAACTGTTAATAACATATGACTTTTGTGCATTATATTAGATAAAAATAAATATTTTTATTTTCAGAGACAGACTGTGTACTTTGAGTTTAATTAATGGTGCACACATTGTAATAGGGCAGTGCTTTAATTTTTAGGAATGTCAAAGGTTTGTTGGTCTATTTATGGCTTCCATAAATTCCTGATAATTGAATTGTTATCACCTACATTGGTAGTCTGAAAGGAAGCTGGAAACCACAAACTTTAGGGCATATATATTTCAAGTAGGTACATGTTAAGTGTTTGCAGTGCTACAAAAATGCTTAGTCATTTTGTAACAATTGCCATGTAGCATTCCAAAGAAAATGCTTGTCTGCTCTTTATTTAGGGATTGAGCTCCTAAGAAAACTAGTGCTTTAGGAGACAGAGTGTATGTTGTTTGTTGAAAAGTGTACACACAGTAGTCATTTTTAGTTCTAAACTTCTGGAAAAACTGATGTGGATTGGTTTTAGGATTTTTCAATTTTTCTGTCACTTTTGGTATCTAGTCTTGCTATTTGCTCTTTTAACTGGAACATTTGATGGGGAATATGAGCATTTGTATGAAAACATGAGTTCATAGCATTTAGTTTTTTTCAGTTTTTTTCTTTTTAGTTTCCAGTTTCATGTTCAAGTGAAGGTATGAGAAATATAATTACTGTATTTCATGAGGAAAGGCTTCAAAGATAGCTTTCTTTTATATAGACTTGCAGACTAAATTCCACTGTAAATCACACGTCAGTTTCTTAATTATAAAGCCATCAGCATTGTCATTAACTTTTTCACTTCATAGTTTACCTTTGAAAAGGAGTTACAGTACTCTACAATCTCTTTGTCTTGCACATTTTCATTTTGAATTGTCACCTAGTTTGAGTCTCTACTAAGTAGCATACAGTTGGCATTAATTTTTAGCTTTAGTAGATTGGCTGTACACTGAGGGACAGTACCAGTGACAAGGATAGTCATACTTTGCCAGTTTCTTGGAATTAAATGTTTTGTAACAAATATGTATTCTTTAGATATTCTATAAATGAATACAGTACTTTGTCCTCTAGGGCTGTTTTATTAAATTCTAAGGCAGCAGTATACACATTTTAACTACTGGAACTACTACCTCGAAACATTTGATTAACATCAAGTCTCATGGGTTCAGTCCCCCCCCTTTTTTTTAAATTAGTCCATAACAAACCTTAAGTAAAGGTTCCCTCAAACTGAAAGAATCATTTCTTACAAATTGTCATGCTAGGAGTTTCAATAATAATAATTTAATTGCCACTGCATATTAAACCTTTGTCTTCTTTTTAACATGTTGGCTAACTTTCTTGAAAGATAACTGTGGTATGTTGAGATGCAACTCAAAATTTATCATTCCAGTTTTGTGAGCACTTTTCAAAAATGTTATTTTTGCTATATCCTTTTTACAATTTGCAGGGCAAGAAATTTAACTATTTGCTCTCTGTATAACAATGTAATAAAACAAGATTTTGTCTACAGTGTAACAATTACCAATTCTTTTTAATATGGCTGGAGGGTAATAAATTGCCCTCCGGCGTTTCATCACACAGCCGTCGTATATGTTGAATGAGTGAGCGGGTGGAGAGGAATGGGATCCTCCTCCTCTTCCTCCTCAACTTCAAGGCTGACATCCTCAGCTGAAGCTAAATTTAGTGACACTGTAAATGGCCGCTGTCCTTCAAAGAGAGAGCGCAGTGGCGTAGGTAGTCTTTGAGCCATACGTGTAGGAGTAAGTTCTAATGTACTGGACCTGGGAGAAAGAATACAGTACCATATATTAAAAATGTTAAAACTGATACATTATTTACAAGACACATGACCATTAGATTAAATGTTTCAGAATACTTCTACAATTCTGAAGTATATGTTACAAGTAAATGTGCACATTAACTCATCCAAGATCAACTTCCATTTTTCATACCAAACCATATCACATTAGGCAGAAATTTCTATCAACATTTCCTTTATCTAGCCCTTCAAAATAGTTGCTTGAATAGTAAAAAATTAAGAAAACAGTTTTCCCATTCTTTTCTGTCAGAACCTTTAACATTTTGAAACAGCTCTTAAGAAATATGTTTCTCCTTATTAGCAACAGCTATCCTCTGGTGTCAGTGTCTCAACATCTTTTTATTGTACTAAAAACTATAAGGATACTGTAACACAAGCAGCTACACTAACCTGATTTTGCATAAACTTAAGTTCTTGAATAAATCATGCCACTGATAAAGCAAAATACTGCACAGTTGTTATAAGGTACCTTAGAATTGGTTCTCATAGATAAACGCAAGGTAAGTCATTTATTTTGGTATATAATAATCTGGTGCCATCTCATGTGAGAAAGGCAGTAAATTTATGGAATGCAATACAATGAATTGCATTTTCCTGAGTGTTATGGCTTGAACTCTTTTTTTTTTTTTTTTTTTTTTTTTTTAACTTAAACTCGGGTACCTGCACCAATAAAATTCAACTTGTATGTGAAAAGGACAGTTACATTAAGTCAAGTGCTGACAAACAAAGCTTCATGAATGATGACAATGTAGTAACCTGAAAAGACATAGCAAACAGGAATCTCTTGATTTTACTTCTCTGACACATTCCAGTGTTAAGGTAAGAATCTGAGTGTTGCTCAGATATTCCACTTCTCTTATCCGTAATTGCAAAAACCGAAATATTTTTGGGAAAGTAATCATTTGGAAAAGTCAAACAGTACAACTATATTTATAATAATGACGATTTAAATAAAAGTTGTTTTGTTTGCTGTATCCTATTACAGTATATTACATGTACAGTATTATTATCATATCTTTCTTGTATTACAGAATATAAACATGATTGTACACCATTGGCTAATGGAGTACTGTACTGCCGATATCTGCATTGCCATTAGTTGCTGGAAGAAACATAATTTGAAGATACTTTTTCTTGTAAATTAACATAGTTGGGATTAAAACATGCATATTACTTGATTTTAAAAGCAGTAAAAGTGGGATTTCTCCAGCTCTGGTCATTGCTTTCTCTGTTACAAAACGTTTTTCAGCCTGCTTGTTATTCGTTTTACTTACTGGTCGCTTTAACCTGCAGATTTAATTTAATGGTATTCTTTCTCAAGACCTCCTTCATTTTGTGAAGGATGAATAAAAATGTATTTTATTTTCACTTATGGAAGCCACCATTGAGAATTGACAAGTTTTTTGTATTTTATTTTCACTTATGGAAGCCACCATTGAGAATCGACAAGTTTAAACAACTTGATAACAACTTTCATGCAACTCTTAATAAACACTGGATAGTCACGGTAAATGACGTCGGCAGTCAGCTGTTTCTCAATTCCGTTGTTTATGTCAATACAGGTTTACAATCCTCCCTCCAGAATTCTAAAAACCATTATTTTTTTTGTGGAGGATGGAGCATCATCACAAGGTATTACCTGGTGAGGTTGTTACATTGACAGATATACCCATTTGCAAAAGTCAAATAATAGTTGTACCTACTGAGAATAATGATAATTTTGATTAAACTTTTTTTTTACTGTATCCAATTATATTGCTCGTATTATTGTCATATGAACAAAGCAATCATTCTGGTTTTGTTTACATTTTACATCAGTTGATTGCATTTTACCGACATATCGCTGTCAACAGTGGATGAAAGAATCATAATTATGAGATACAGTACGTTTCTTTCGTAAATTAGCAAAGCAACATTTTAAAAATGCAACTATTATTTATAAATGCAGTAAATTAAATGTTTTACCAGTTTCAGACATTGCATTTGCCTCCAGAACATTGTTCAGTCTGTTCATTATTTGTTTCTTTGGCCACAGCTATAATAACTTGCTCCTTAAATTTTAGTAAGTTTCTTAACACTTTCTCCATTGCGTGAAGGATGAAAAAACATTTTATATAGAATTACATTGAAAGTATGCAGTTTTTAAACAAGTCTACAACTGTAACTAATATCAGTAAAAAGATGTTTCTTGATTCTGCTGTTTATTCCAGTGTTTTGTGTGCAGTTATAAGTGGATATTAATTGTCAGAGATAGTAATGAATTCTCACACAAGCCACTAGCTTGGTGAGCCTGGTTGAATATATATGATGATTCTCACTTATCTTACTGAACTTTTGCTCCTAAGCCTATTATTACTGAACAGGTACAGTACATCCCCTTTTACAATGGTTCATTTTATGATAAATCGAGTTTGCAATGGGTTTAACATTTCTGATGTTATGAAAATTACAGTGCGATACCGATAAGAAAATACTTCAAAATATCTTTTTAAATTTCACACACGACAGGTACAGGCAGCAGCGTACAGTCGGGCAGCGTACGGTGTACAATAAGTTGGCCTGGGAGTCTCGGATGAGCTTGTTTGTTGCCCCAGCACGACCTTACTCGTCCTCTTCATTATAGTTGAATTAGGTCAGTGTTCTGATGCAATTTTTGTCCGTTTGTCTCCACAAATAAACAGTTTAAAACTCATGTTAGGGTATATCAGTATGTCTGGCAAACATCCAAGTGTCTCTCCTGCTGGTAGTGCCAAGAAGAAGAGGCATTCCATTGCTTTAGAGCAGAAAATGAAAATTATCAACCAGCATGCTGGAGGCAAGGGAGTCATGATAATCACTTGTGACGAACACCTATCGCAGTCAACGGCATCCACCATCATTAAGGACAAGAAACGGATAATGGATGCTACCAAAGGCATCTGCTTTAGTCCATTCCATGGTTATACTACAGAAGAGGACAGAGCCTTTGGAAGAAATACAGTAAACCCCCGTATTCGCAGGGGATGCGTACCCCCCCCCACAAATAGCTAAAATCTGGGATTACCTAAAACCCCTCTAAAAATGCTTAGAACTGCCTATTTTGATAAACACAAAAAAACTCTAAAAATGCTTATACCTGAGTATTTTAATAGTTTTATCACAGAAAGTGCATTTAGTCACAAAAATATGAAAATACAGTAATTTGTGAATAATTCTGTGAAAAATACCGCGAATGGGCGAATTTTCTGTGAATAATGTGTATATACATTCCAGAGAAATCCGTGAATAGGTGACTCCGCGAATCATGAGACCACGAATGTGGGGGGTTTACTGTAGAGCAGTTCTGGTCACTTGGATGGAGGGTCAGATACAAAAGTGTGTGCCACTCAGCCTTTTGACCATTCAAAGGCACGCTTGCTTTTTGAGGATTTACAGAAAATGTATGATGATACCCACAACAAACAATTTGCAGTAAGTTCTGGATGGTTTCATCGTTTCAAAAAGTGCCATAATTTTCATAACGTAAAAATTAGCAGGGAGGCAGCAAGCGCTGATGCCGAAGGAGCCGCTAAATTTTAGGATGCTTTGCATAAGATTGTCATTAATGAAGAGTACTTGCCAGAGCAAATCTTTATTGCCAACGATACAGGATTGTATTGGAAGCGGATGCCTAAGTGGTCCTACATCCACAAAGAAGCAGCAATGATCCCCAGATTTAAGGCATACAAAGATCAACTGACTCTTCTGCTTGGGGGAAATGTGGCTTGGTATAAACTCAAGCCATTCATGACTTATCACTCAGCAAATCCAAGGGCATTAGCAAGAATCAGCAAACATACACTTCCTATGCATTACCGGCTTAATAAGAAAGCATGGATGACTGCACTGTTATCTGAAGACAGGTTTGTGCATTGCTTTATTCCAGAAGCAAAATATTATTTTAGGGAAAACAACATCCCCTTCCAGATTCTGCTGATTCTCGACAATGTTCCTGGTCACCCTCAGCACACCGGAGATATTAAAGAGAACGTAAAAGTTATGTTCCTGCCACCAAACACAACTTTCCTCATACAACCCATGGATCAGGGTTCTGTGGCTACATTCAAGATCTATTATCTTCGGAACATGTTTGCTTAGGCTACAGATAACAAGAAAGATCTTGGAACATTCTGGAAGGAATTCAATGTTCTGAATTCTGCTAAAAATGTATGTGAACTAATTTAAAGGTTTTGATAAGGATGAAGCCGTGCAAATTAATAAAAAGATCTTGACACTTGAGAAGTTTGGATTTAGAAATTGAAGAGAAAGATATCCAAGAACTCATAGATGTGCAAGATGTAGAGCTAACAGAAGTTTTAATTGCGCTTGGAGAAGACAGAAAAAGAGCAGAAGAGGAGGAAGAAGAAATTGAAGAAGAGCCACAGCAAAAGTTTATGACAAAAAAGAATGGCAGAGGCATTTGCCTTAATTGACGATGCAATGAAAATTTTTAGTCAAATGGATGAGAACATGGAACAGTATTGCAAGTTAACAAGTAATTTATGAAGAAAGAAAAAAACAGGCTGTGCAATCTACAATGGATTACCCCACGCCTCCCACCACATATGAGCCTCGACCCTCTAGCTCTTTCCACGAAATCCTACCCTTTGTAACACCTGAACTAACAGCCTAAGAAATACTAACTGAAGAGGAGCGAGTTGATGATCCTGCTGCTTTATCATCCTCCTCCTCTTCCAATTTTTAGTTTATAGGTAGACATCAACAGTCACACACCATTCAAATACGCCGACGACGGACCGAATCTTGGTGAATACTGTACCCCTAGACAGTACATGTCTGAGTTGTTTGTGATATTCAGTTTCTCTGTTTGTACTGTACTGAATTATCATAAGTCAATCTGCATTGAACCTCCAGAATTAGCTGATATTAATAAGTAATTATACTGTATATGTATTGAGTATAGTACTGTGTAGTGTGTAGGCTAGGCTACTGTATGCGTGTAGAGTGCACTATACCCTGCACAGGCAGTCTCCACTTACCAGCAGCATCGGTTAACAGTGTTTGGCTAGCGACGTTGTTAACCGGGTTTTTGGCGTTGATCTCTGTTTGGTCACCAATCTCTGGTTAACAGCGCCGTTAAGTGGGGATTTTGGTGCCAATCTCCTGTTAACTGCACCAATATCCAGTTAATGGGACCAATAAGCAGGGTTTTCTGCGCTATTATCGCTGATTTTCAGTTATTCAGTTAGTGGTGCTCAGCCAGGGATGGAACCCCCGCCGTTAACCGGGGACTGCCTGTACTGAACATACAGTACCCTGTTTGTACTGAATTATCGTAAGTCAATCTGCATTGAACCTCCAGAATTACCTGATATTATACCATGTATGTACAGTATGGTGTATAATACTGTATACAGTAGTGTAGGCTGGGCTAATATCAAGATACAGTATGTTAATTTCATGAAACAATGGGGTTTTTGTAACCTAACCCCATCGTAAAGGGAACAATACCTAAAGTTAAAAGCTAACTTGCATATGCCTTATCAGTGATGTATATACCAAAACTAAGACAGGCATAGAAAGCCTAACCTAGTGCAGTGGACCCCTGCTACATTACGGTTCACCATTTGCAGCTTTAGTTAGTTGCAGATTTTTCCAGGGAACATGAATCCAAGTAAATCGCAGAAAGTTCACTGATTTGTGGACGTTTTTTAGAGAAATATTTGCACATACTGTATTTTAATATTATTTTCATAACTAAATATATTTTTTGTGATAAAAAAATTATTTACTAATTTTCAAATATTAATGCAAACACAGCAAAATATCAATAAAATGTATTTTTTTCAATGCACATTTAAATATTTAGGTACAGTACTTAACTCTATTTGTGAATTCCCAATGTTTCCACTATCTACTGTAAAAAGAAAACGGGACAGCTTAAAGGCTGTGCAAGAGAAAACGGCTGTTGCTGAATATAGGGGGAACTTAATTAGTTTTCTGAGTACAATGCCCCCCATTTTTACAAGGGAATAGGTTCCAGAACCTACAGCGGAAATGCAAAATCCACGGAAATGCAAAAATCCCCTCTAAAAATGCTTATAACTGCCAAATACCTTTTACCCCTTAAACTGAAACGCTTATAACTGCACATTTTAACATTTCACTGCTTAATTCGATAGTTCAAACAAAAATATACCTTAAATTATCATACTACAACAATTTAATATTTCAAACAAAAATACATCCCAAACCATCATCCCAAAACACTCAAAGTAACCTTACACTACAATACTTTCCTACTACTGTTACTCTTAAGTAGGCTACATACACCCCTAAAACGCTTAGAGCTGCCTATTTTAACAGTTCATCGCCAAATTTGACAGTTAAAACAAAAATATACCTCAAACTATAATCCCAGAAAACACCAATATCATTCTAAAGTCATGTTGCAAAATTAAGTATACTGTACCAGCCTACAACTGTTGCTCTTAAGTGTCTGACATCATTAAGACATGCACATTTTCTTTGGCCTACGAACTTTGCTTATCATTCTGTGCATTTTATGTATTATCACATTATGCAAAGATCAGCATAACGAATATGCATCTTTTCCATCTTATGCTTTAATTCAGTTCCTCTTTGGATCGGTCGATAGCATTCTCAGCTAGCACTGTGCTGGGCCCGCGTTCAATTCTCCGGCCGGCCAGTGAAGAATTAGAGGAATTTATTTCTGGTGATAGAAATTTATTTCTTGGTATAATGTGGTTTGGATTCCACAATAAGCTGTAGGTCCAGTTGCTAGGTAACCAACTGGTTCTTAGCTACGTAAAATAAGTCTAATCCTTCAGGCCAGCCCTAGGAGAGCTGTTAATCAGCTCAGTGGTCTGGTTAAACTAAGGTATACTTAACTTTTTAACTTATGCTTTAATTCACTGTATCTGATAATATTGTATATATTCTTACACAGTACTGTATTGCTTTCGTATTATAAAATGCAATCAATGTTTTGGGTTGGAAATCGATTACGCGGTAAGTTTATTTTGCCGTATTTAACTCGGTTCAGAGCGCTTTTCTTGCTTCTAGTTAACATCAATGAATCTCTAGATGCTTTATTTATGTGGGGCAAGGTTATTATTTATTTTGTTATATGAAGTGTTTTTAAGTGTAAATATAACTTAAATACATCTTGTTGTAAAATTAATTTAGCTATTTTTTTGTTAATAGATGATGTTGACCGTTTGGGGATGTTTGTTTTGTGTAAAAAAAAAAAATCACGATTCCGTTTGCTATTTTCACTTGATTTTATCATAATACAAGCTTTACATATTTATCGTTTATCGGCGTAAAAACAGCAGTTATATGTGTTCTTTTATACCCAGTCGTTTTTTTTGTGATTACGTACAAATACATTTATAATAAAAAATTTATTTATAATTCAGTAAGTTCATGTTTTATGTCATTTTGTGGTTAGTCCTCACCACCTTCCATAAATTTATTGAAAAATTCTTGTGCCCTCATTCTTGTAGCAACAAATTTTTCTGTTATGATACAATCTCTCTCTCATTAATCAGTACTAAAAATATCAATTACTGTACCATAAACATAAAAAAACACAAAAATAAACAAATCCAGGAATTTCAGGACAGGTGATGGAGATATTATTGCCATATTTTTTACTTTGTCTGATTCATTGTACCATATTTCATTACAAGTTTAATTGACTATGATTATCAGACATATTAAACACTCAACATTCTTCTCTCATCCCAGCCAGTTTAAGTGCCTGTGAAGTGCCGTCCCCAGCTGTTCTCTCTCTCTCTCTCTCTCTCTCTCTCTCTCTCTCTCTCTCTCTCTCTCTCTCTCTCTCTCTCTCTCTCTCTCTGAGATAAGAGAAAGATTGATTTTTTTATGCATGTATGTTTATTTGTTTTGTACTATTTTATAGATAAACGTGATGCTGATTTGTTCTTCATTTTTTCAGCTTTTCCATGCTATATAATTACAAGTTTTTGCTTTTCAATAAATGCAGACTTGAAAATAAAATTAAAATTAGCGAATATTTCAGATACTGTACAGTATGCTCTATCATCCAAAAACACTTTACAGTACAGTAATATAATTTCAAATACATCTTACATTACCCTTAAAAGAAAGAGAAAGAGAGAGAGAGAGATTGAACTGAGGTGTTTATGTACATTGGTAGGCTGTTATGTGATTTTGTGAGATTTTAATTTGGCATTTTACTACTGTATTGATATTTTGCTGCTTACATTAATCATGAAAATACAGTAATTAGTGAATATTGCTCTATAAAAAAAATTCGCGAATTAGTGAAATTTCCCCCAGGGACAAGTGAATAATGTGTTCCACAAAAATCCACAACAAAATGAAACGCGGAAATGTGAAACTCGTAAAAATGGGGGGGCACTGTAGCTGTAAACCATACTAACAGGCAGTCCCCCAGGTTATATCGGCCTCGGCTTATTCGTTCTGAGATTACGGCACTTTTCAAATATATTAATAATAAAAATCTGTTCCGGGTTACAGTAGATGTTCCAAGGTTGTGTCTTCTCAGTCTTACGGCACCGGAAGAATATTTGTAGATTCTTGGAGGAAATTCTACAAGATCATGGATGAACAACTCAGCAGAAGCAAGGTAAATCAATTGGGAAGTTTTCAAGACAACCAAAGGATTAAAGGCAAGGCTTTCATCACTTTATTGCTCAATTTTAGCAATTTTTAATACAGTGTTCCGGCTTATGTTGCGTTTCAGGAATGGAACCACCGACATAACCCGGGGACTGCCTATTATGGGTAATGTTGTAAGATAACTTATTCAAAGTGATTTCGGATGATAGTAGAGCATATCTAAAATATTTGCTAATTATTTTCATGAATAAATATATTTTCATATACAGTGCGTCACCGACTCGGGCAGATTCCATCTTATGGCGCAAAAAGCGCCTTTGACGGCCCTAACGGCAAGAATAGGCATCAAGTTAACAGCACTTACGGCGCTGTAACTTGATGCAACATCAAGTTACAGCGCCATGGTGAAACACCAACTTACAGCAGAAATCAACTCAGGGAGCGGTGCTGGAATAGATCCCTGCAGAAATCAACTTAAGGAGCGGTGTTGGAATGGATCCCCCCACCATAAGTCGAGGACCTAATAATAATAGTAATGTATACACAGCAAAATATCAACAAAATGTTATTTCATTTACAGAATCCACTGTATTATTATTGTTTCTACACAAATACAAACCTTTGGTCTTGACATATGGGAATTACTTGCAGTGCAAGCTGGGAATGGCTGTTAAACTTTTAAACAAGGTGGTTAAGGTAGTTAGCTACAGACTATAGGGGTGGGAGTCTTGCCCACCCAGTCGGTATGCACTCACTTTACTTTCAGCTGCCAGCAGATGTGGACGTCTTCTCTGCCTGACTGTCATTTGACCTCCTTTGTTTTTGCCTTTGTTTTTGCTTGTTGTGGACTCACTATAATGTGGTGATGAAGAGTTAGATTCCACTAGTGGTTGTTCCAGGTCCCGCTTGCTAAGTAACCAGTTAGTTCTTGGCCACATAAAATAAGTCTAATCCTTCAGGCCAGCCCTAGGAGAGCTGTTAATCAAGCTCAGTGGTCTGGTAAAACAAAGGTACACTTAACTTTTCGAGATACTGTGAATACTTTTGTTTGCATGCTTGTAGTTGTGATTTGCTTTGATATTATGCAAACCCAGGACTCATCTCAGCCTAAGGAAAGTAAGCCTTGTGTCATGAGGCATTGCCCAGGCACTACCAAACCCTGCAACTGTTTCCCCTCCTTGGAGATTGACCTGCATATGCTATGCACAGTGTTCAGAAAGCATGTATGCAATCTGGACTAGTCCTTGTTCTGAGTGTCTTGTTTGGCCATCAGAACAGTGGGTGCAGTTTAGCCGGAAGAAAAGAGAGAGAGGAGAGTTTCCTTGTTGCCATTGGAGGGTAACGCCTCCTGTGACGTCAAAGGTTCTCTTTGACTTCCTTCCCCCCCCCCCCAACCTTCTTCCCATGTTTGTCACTCCTAAGGGAGCAGTATCCCCTTCGCCATCTCATACTGCTTTCATCAGTAGAGTCAGCATGGGGGGGGGAGATGGACAAGGACGAGGACTTGCCAGCACTCTCCATTTATTGGGGGGGAGGGGGGAGGAAGCCCTAAGGGTGAAGGGAGAATGCCACCACTACCCCAACTGTTTTTCCAGGTTTGAGGAAACCAGAGGGGCTTAGGGAGCTATGGCCCTCCCGAGGCCTTCCCAGGGAGCCTACTGTGCAAGGCTTAATTAAGCACCTGAGTGCTTAAGTGCCTCCTCCAACAACTGCTGCCTCTGCAACTGTTACCTGGCAACAGTCACAATGACTTCCGTGTCTAGGACCACCTCTTTGGTGGCTCCTACAATGATGCATCCTATGCCCTGCAGTGCTACCTCCAACATCTCCCCCCTTCAGGAGGTCATCCTCCAAGCCTTGCTAGAGAAGTCCTCCCACTACTGCATGAAGAGGTTGAAGAAGAGGGGTCGTCGTAGATCTTCATCTTTGTTGTGTGCTGCCACCACCTCCCCTTCTTCTTCCAAACCTCCCAGTATCCGGACAGAGCAGAGGAAGAAGGCTGCTTCTCCCTACGGTAAGAAGGCTTGTAGGCCTTCAAATGGTCAGCCTTCTTCCACGGAAGAGGCAAAGGGATCTTGTATGCTCTCCCACCTACAGACATGGTGACTGTTGCGCAGGGCTCTATGGACCCCCCATGTCACGGGATGTCAGGAGCACAGGGTTCCACGGACCCCCATGTCACAGGTACCAGTTCTGGAACATACTTCTCCAAACTGGTAAAGGTTATGTGAGAGAAGTGAATGTCCAGCATGCAGGTTCCCGCACCAGAACAGTGCCAGGGTCTCGGAATTGTGATGCCGACCCACAGGTACTCGTATGCTCACCTGGGAAAGCTAAAAGGAAGTCCTGTCCATGTTCCGTGAACGGTACTGCTTTCCCCGGGACAGCCCCTGTCCAAGTTTGCAGGAACAGGGCTGCTCTCCCAGACCTGTGCAGCCATTTTCACCAAGGGTTGACGACCGCCCACGGCTTTCCTTGCCTCCCAGAACTTCAGCCCCTGGCAGGTCCGTGAAGGGTGCTAGGCACCTCTCACCTATCCCCTCCACCTCCTGATGGTATACCAGGAGCCGTGAGCCTGACAAGTTGAGGGTCCGGGACTGGGAACATTTGCCTTCCTGTCCCAGCCCTTGCATGAAAGCTTATGCTCCGGGTACGGTCCTTGGACCCGACCGGTCATATGCTCGAGTGGACGAGAAGTTGTCAGGGGTTCTGATGAGGGTCTCTCCCCTGCAGAGAGAGTGGCCTGAGAGGACTGTGACCTGGAAGAGCTCGAGGGTCCTTTTCCTCAGGACATGGACATCTTCAAGTTACAGAGGACCTATGCTGAGATCATTTGACACTTGGCTATTCCCGTGGATCGTCCTTCAGCCCTCGAAGCCTATTGAGGACCCACAAGAACCCAGAGCTTCAGTGGGCTTGCCTTGTTTGGATCTTGCTGAAGGGGTTCTGGACCAAGTGAGCCATCTTGTTTCTGGGTGGGATAACTCACTCCAGTCCAGCCACTTGTTCAAGATACATCTCCTCTCCCTCATCAGAAGAGTTTCTATGTGTCCTTGGAGAGGCCTCTGCCAACTAAACAGGTTAACCCAGACCTGATTCGCCTGGGCCCGGGTCTGTTGCTGGACCAGCTCCATGCGGAGGGGGTATCCCTCTCACAGCAGGAGTCGGCGGCACTGAACTGCCAGCAGCGTTCCAGGCAGTCTTGTGGCTCGATTGCTGGTCAGCGTCCTAGATTGCTTCCTCTTCCACTTCAGGGTCGAGGAAACCACTTTTAAGAGACTGATGCTGTCTGGAGGTAGGGCCACCTCCTACCTAGTACATCAGACAGCGAACTGGTGGGCTAACTTAAGTGTTGAAGAGGAGGGATGCAGTCCTGAAGCAGATCACCAAGTTTGTTGGTACCAAGTTGGCTCTGGCCTTATGGAACGGACTGTTGCTGGATTCCATTTCTCTCTTCTATAGAGAAGTGGATGCTGCGGTGGACAGACGGTGGACGGAAAACATGGCAGTGACACGGGGCAGAAACCTGAGTAGTGGATGTCCTTCGGGTATGGTATCAACTTCCCTTCGAGTTTCTGCCATCCCTCCCCGGGGTTCTACAGCAGTCTCTTTCTCTTACAGAAAGTGATGGTGAATGGAGATAGGTCATTGACCTTTCTTCCCTGAACAGATTCATTCACCAGACTTGGTTCAAGATGGAAGTGACATGCTCAATGCTTCAACCATCAGGGAGTCTGACTTCATGCTTTCAGTGGATCTGAAGGATGTGTATATTTTCAAATACCCATCCACCAGTCCTACTGCAAGTACCTCCGCTTTATCCTTGGGGAGACATTGTACCATTTCAGGGCACTCTGTTTCGGGCTTTCAACCATTCACACAAGTGTTCACACCCTGGTGTCAGACTTGGGCCCATTCACACTGGATATGTCTTCTGAGGTATCTCAATGATTGTCTGGTTCTGGCAAGCTCTCATTTTCAGTTGCTCCAGGACAGAGATTGACTTCTTGAGTTTTGTCACAACCTGGGAGTTGTGATAAATTTCCATTAGTCTGAACTCATAACAGAGGATAAATTATCTGGGCATGCTGATAGACACGGTGGCATTGAGAGTCTTTCCCTCAGACTCGTGTATGAGCAGGTTCAGAGAGGCAGCGCAGTTGTTCCTGTCTCGACAGGAGCAACCAGCTTGGCACTGACAAGTCATTCTCGGTCATCTGTCGTACTTGGAGAAACTGGTCCCTCATGGGCGGCTTCACCTTCATTCTCTTCAGTGGAAGAGTTCTGGTCTGCAGCAAGAGACTCCCAGTACCTTCCCATTCCTCTCTCGGAGGAAGTGAGACAGGTCTTAGCCTGGTGACTTGACGAGATGCTTCTGTTCTCAGATGCATCGACCGAGGGATGGGGCACACATCTGGAAGAGTTGCTGGTTTCAAGTGTGGAACCAGAATGACAGACACCTCCACATCAACAATATACTGGAACTCATGGCAGCTTTGTTGGCTCTTCAAAAGTGTTTTAGGATCAAGTGATGGGGCACTCCATGGTGTTGATGAGCAACACCACCACAGTAGTGGCGTAGGTCAACAAGCAGGGGGGACTGGTGTCCTTCCAACTCCATTTGTTGCCATTGCAGCTGCATGAGTGGGCAGTAGCACACTCGGTAGAACTGTCAGCCAGATACATTCCAGGCAAGAGGACTGTAGTGGCAGACAAGCTCAATCAGCAGGGACAAGTGATAGGGACAGAGTGGTCCTAACATCCAGACATTACGGAGAGATTGTTCATCCTTTGGGGCCGACCGATGATAGACCTGTTCACAACCCGGCACAACAGGAAGCTGCTGGTGTTCTGCTCGGTCATCCCAGACCCGTGGGCAGCAGGTGAAGATGCCTTTCAACACCCATGGGACAATCACGAGGTTTACACCTTCCCTCCATTCTGTCTGTTCGTTGGGTGATCAACAGGGTAATGATCATCCCAAATCTCAGAATGAACCTGGTGGCTCCCAAGTGGCCACATACCGTATGGTATCCAGACCTGCTAGCTCTACTTTCAGAGGCACCAAGAGAGACCCCCCAGCACACCCTCCTATGCCAGCCACTTGTAGAGAGGTACCACCAGTCCATGGGGTCACTGTCACTTCATGGCCGGAGACTACCCAGCATCTCTTGTGAGCAAGAAGCTTTTCTCGCTGCACAGCAACAAGAGATGTCTGGATACCTTCAAAAATCCTCCGCGGCTGTGTACCAGGGGATATAGGCCATCGTCTGTGGTTGGCGTCATAGACAGGGGTTATATAACTCTCTGGTTGTAGCTACTCCTCAGCAGTTAGTGGACTTTCTTGCCTTTCTTTTGCCATGAGAAGCTTCTCTCTGTCTTAACAGTAAAGAGCTACAGGTCTGCCCTGGGTCTCGTCCTTCGCCTGAAAGGCATCGATCTCTCTTCCTTGTGGGAGATCTCTATGCTGATGAGCTTCGAACAGTCTTGCCCTCCCAGGGAACTCAGGCCCCCTGAGTGGGATGTGACTCTTGTCCTTTAGAGCCTGACTCGTGCACCCTACGAGCTCTTATGGGAGTCATCAAACAGGGATCTGACCCTCAAGACTGTTTTCTTGCTTGTCCTGGCATCAGCAAAGAGCTGGAGAGCTACATGGACTTGAAATCCTTCAACTTTAAACATTCGAGGTGTTAGGGATCTGTCACACTTGAATTTGTCCCAGAATTCATAGCGAACACTCTGAATCCGTTGGTCCCTGATGCAAGATTTGAGTCCTTTTTGATCCCCTCCCTAGAGGACTTTGTTGGTAGTGATCTGAATGAGATGCTACCGTGTCCATGGTAGTGATCTGGACGAGATGATACCGTGTCCAGTAAGAGTGCTGCAGTACTATCTTAAGAGGACTCAGCAGCTCAGGTCTGTGTCAATGACTCTGTTAGTACTGGCTTGACCAAGACAGTGGTGTCCAAGAACACCATTTCTTTCTGGCTTCTTGAGGTGATTAAACGAGTGTACCCTACGTCAGACGAGGTGGACGTGAGTACATACCGAGCAAGAGCTCACGAGGTCAGGGGCATTGGTCCGTCCCTCACATTCATGTTCCACAGGTACTAAGGGCAAGAACGTGGTCACGACAGACCACATTCACCTCCTCCTACCTTAGGGATGTTGCCCATAGGTCCTTGGACACTTTTTCCTTGGGTCCTGTGGTGGCTGCTCAACAAGTTATGAAGCTCCCTAGAGGGCCAGGTCGCACCTCACCTAAGGTGTACAGTTGCAGAAGAGAGTGTGTGTGTGAGTGACTGGCCTCTCCCATCCTCTTTCATACCCTTCCTCTCCCAGCAGGTGAAGGGACGGTAGGTGAGCTGTCACGTGCTGGATGGGCCTACCCTCTCTCTAGCAGGGGGAGAGAGGGCTTGACAATAAAACAAGCCCCTTGGTTATCTTTAGCTTTATTGCCCCCAACATTATGGGTTCATTCAAGCCTTTTTCCCTTTTCAAATTAATAATGCAACACAAACCCATTAATTCAAAAGGCCCAGAAGTCTGGCAGTTGAATATCACATATGTTCAGCAGATCAAAGACATGGGATTCCTTCCTTGCTCTACATGACCAGGAAGAGAGGCCCAGGTGAGGCGAACTACCAGTCAGTTCAGAGATTTACTCAGAATCCTCCCACCAAGAAAGAAGTAAGTGTCCTATATGTAAAGACAAAAGGTTTGTATTTGTGTAGGAACAAATGACAAATTTTTTAAGTAATTTGTATTTTTCCTAACATACAAACCTGAAGGTCTTTACATATACAGTATAGCCCACCTCGAGCCACCCCTCATTCAGCTAAATGGGCCAAAAGGTAAATTAGTGAGTGCGTCCTGACTGGGTTGGTGGGTGGGACTCCCACCCCTACAGTCGGTAGCTAACTACCATAACCACCTTGTTTAAAAGTTAAACAGCCGTTCCCAGTTTGCGCTACAAGTAATTCCCATATGTAAAGATCTTCAGGTTTGTATGTTATGAAAAATACAAATTCCTTTAAAAATCTGACATATTGATCTATTATCATCGTAATAGGTATAAAAAAATATCTATTATCATTGTAATATGTATAAAAAAACCAATCATCCAGCCATTTGTAATGTTTATGTTCCCAGAATCAGCTGATTGAGCCTACTACCAAAAGAATTATGAAAATAATTTTTTAGTAAATGTATTATTGGAATTAGATAATTTCATACATAAAAGTAAAACTGGTATACAAAGGTAAACTAAAATACTTTGTTGAAGTAAAATCCCTCAAAACAGCTGTTTCCTGATTTGTTTTACTGTTGTAAAAATTAAACATACCTCAGTTCATCCTCTCTCTCTCTCTCTCAGTACTGTGCATATCCTTTAATTAAATATGGATTACTGTATCATAAACATAAAAATATGAAACTAAAACTCCAGGAAGTTCATGATGCCATCGAATGAGTGTGTACAATTTTTTTTCTTTTGCTTTGCTTGATTTACTGTACTGTTTTTATTAGAAGTTTACAGTAAACCACCCGTATTCGTGGTCTCCCTATTAGCAGATTTCTCTGTGGAATGTATATACCCATTATTTACGGAAAATTTGCCCATTCGTTGTATTTTTCGCTGTGAAATATTCACTAATTACTGTATTTTCATATTTTCATGAATAAATGCACTATTTGTTATAAAACTATTAAAATACTCAGGTATAAGCATTTTTAGTGTTTTTTTGTGTTTAAGCTAGTGTTTAAACTAGTACGCATCCCCGAGAATACGGGGGGTTTACTGTAGTTGATTCTAAGTATTAAGTAACCCCCACAACAGTACACAAGAGAATATTTTATCACTGTTGATTGCATTTATAACTTGGTATTTTTTTTCAATGCATATTTAAATATATAGTTACGGAACTTAACTCAATTTGTGAATTCCCAGTTTCCCCTATCTACTGTAAACAGAAAATGGGATGCCTTGAATACTGCATGAGAGAAAATGGCTGTGCCTGAATATGGGGAACGTGATTAGTTTTCACATACAGCTGTAAGCCATATATTTTTAAGGGTAATAATGTTGTAAGATGACTTTGAAATGATGAAGTATTTTAGTAATAGTTTTAGGTATACAGTATTTGGTGTAGGATGATAGTTTAAAGTATATTTAGTGTTTGAACTATTAAAACAGGCAGTTATAAGCATTTTAATTTGATGTGTTTGGTGTGAAACGCGTTATATCCTCGTTTCATTTTGTTGCATTTTTATGGAACACTTTATTCACTTGTCTGTGGGGGCATTTTTACTAATTCGCAAATTTTTCCATAGAACAATATTCACTAATTACTGTATTTTCATGACTAAATGCATTTTTATGATAAATGATTTACTAATTTTTGGATGTTTAATATGTAAACAAAGCAAAATATCTATAAAATGTGTAATACAAATTAAATTAATCTAATACAAATTGTAAACTTAAGCTAATTTTGAGGCCCACCCTGGAATGACAGGTGGGCCCCACAATGAGCTTAACAAGTTTATTATTCTCTCTCTCTCTAGACACAGCAAAATATCTAAAAATGTTTACAGTAATACAAATTAAATCTTGATTACAAATCGTAAAGTTGTTAAGCTCATTCTGGGCCTACCCTGAAGTGATAGGTGAGCCTCAGAATGCGCTTAACAAGTTTACGATCTCTCTCTCTCTCTCTCTCTCTCTCTCTCTCTCTCTCTCTCCACCTTGACGTGGTGAGGGGCTCTTGAACCTCGGAGATTTGTTCCCGGGTTTGAGTCCAAGAGTCTCATATATATATATATATACATTATTATTATATATTTCTTTGGACTAATTTTTGTGGAATTTTCCATTTTTTGTAAAATTTTTGTTGGACCTGATAAATAGGAAAAGATATAGCTCGGAATGGGTTTATAACCTAAGTTAAATAGTGGAAGCTGTGGTAGGACCATCAACTGCCCAATAATGTTCGGACCTGAGAGATATCAGACTGGTAGCTCAAAAGCGGAACTATTCTTTAGGGCTGGACCATGGGTTCCTGGGGGCTCTGGTTCTGGGGATAGGACTCTCAGCATTCTATCTGGTTTGCCTGTAACATGATTAGAGTGGGGATGATTGTTTTCTTGTAATACTCTCAGTCCTAGCAAGTGGGTTTAGCTTACACTTGGGCCACTTTAATCACGTTGTGCCATCCCTGGTGGGGCAGGGTAGGAACACAGGCATTTGGGAGTCCGTTCTCACTTGTGCCATTTGGTGGAAGAATAAAACTCCAAGAAAGGCAAACGATATCTTTTAAAAGTGTTCAGGTTTAATTATTTTTTTTTTATTTCCTCATATCTTCATGACAAGTAAAAGCAAAGATTCGAGTACCACTGGGCCTTTTGAAGGCACTGTTTCGGCACAGTTGATGACTGCTGGAACCTCCTCCTCTGACAACCTTTGCTTAGTACCAAATGTACTATGAAACTATTTTGACAACTTTCCATCCCTTTGGAACCATAATTGAAATCCGGATGAATTTCCTAGAAGTTGAGTTAAAATGGGAAGCATGGGTTACTTTTGATAAATATGAAGATGCCATGAAGGCTAGTAATAATATCAATACCATGCAAATAAATCAGTGTTATAAAAGGAGCTATGACATAAGGTACCTAAAAATTTGGATATATATGTACCATCTGAATAGGCTCAAGATACTCGTCAGAAAACACAGGATAATACTCCATCCAGAACTCCCAAACCTATGTGGCTAGTTGCTACAACTAAGGAGGAAAATTGCAATTCCTGCAAGTTCTGCCAGTACCTCCAGAAGAAGGTGGGGGAATAAAGAGTGCAGATATATGTAGGTTTGGAAATTTTATTTATGGCCAAGGTGTCATTTTTGACAGGATTTATGAGTTCAAGGAAAGTGAAATCCTTGAAATGAGCCCATCATCAGTATGGAAAGTGAAAAAGACATCCATTGCCAACATGATAATTTTGACCTTTGAAAACCCTAACGTGCCATCCCATGTAAACTTTGAAAACGAAAGAATGCGAGTAAGACCCTTCCTCCTGAAGCCTATCTAATGCTTTAACTATTTCAAGTTTGGTCATTCATCAAGAATGTGTAAGAACGCAAAGTTTGCATAAATTGCTCCGCCTTTGACCACAGTGCATGTTCCGAAACAACAGTGTAGTAACTGTCACCTCAACCATAAGCTAATGATAAAAATTGTGAAGCATATAAATATGAACAGTCAGCAGTAAATAAAGCTAATGCTGAACATACAAGCATTGGTATGCCAAACAACAATTGGGTCAATCAAAGAGCTATGCAAGAGCTCTAAACCCGCTACCCCTTACTACCACAAGGGTACCAGTTGGGGGCACCTTCTCCTGCAGTAGGTATATCAAATTAAGCAGTGAAATGTTAAAATAGGCAGTTACAAGTGTTTTAGTTTAAAGGGTACAAGGTATTTGGCATTTATAAGCCAGTTATAAGCATTTTTAGAGGGGGTTTGTGCATTACTGTGGATTTTGTATTTCCGTGGTAGGTTCTGGAACCTATTCCTGCGTAAAAATGGGGGAGCACTGTATTAAAATGGGCAGTTATAAGCATTTTTAAAGGAGGTTAACAATTTAACGTGGATTTTCGCTTTTCATGGGTGGTTGTGGTCCCTAACCCTCGCGAATACTGGGGGTCGAGTGTATAATCTTCCAAAAAAGAAACCTGCACCAAAAATGCATTCTCACTATATGTGATACATGTGATGAAATCATGTTTTGGGGACAAAATTTTAAGGATTGCATGATATTTGAGCAACCTTCAATTCTGAAATCTAAAAAAAAATTCTATAATCAATACACAGCTTGCCTCAAGGGTTTCAGATAAGGGATGTTGAACCTGTACTACAATTAATCATGTTCACAATAATATTTTGAAATTTCCTAGTTGTTAAATATTTACTATTGAACAATATTCATGGAATTTTTTTTAACAAAACACTAGTTTTCAATATCAATGTAATCACTGTATTTTTAGCACTAATTCTGAAGGAAAATCAATTTTATTTAAGGACAACAATTTTATTGTATACACAGTAAGGCTAAATACTCTGTGTTCTGTATATTCAAAAATTTTACAAAAAGCAGCCAAACTATATCATAATTTTTCATACTCCTGGTTGAGTATCTATGAACTAGTTCCATTTGTCATCATCACTTCCCTCCATCTCTCTTGGAATTGTCTTCTATGGCCTCTGTTAACCCAGTAATCTTTTCAGTTTTACCCTTTTCATTGGATAAATGTTTCTGTTTGACTTTAACCCCCAGTAGCCTGTTAAGACTGCCTTGTGTCTCCTGCTATGGTAATAAGATCCCCTTTCTCTTCTAAGCCTGCACTACTATTGTGTACTCACATGGAACTGTACACCTTTGAGAAGCAAAGTTGATACTACAACGCAAATATATCTGCCATGTTTATGAATGGGCCAGAGGAATTTCTGGGGATTGATAGTCTTCAACACTGAAGCACTGTCCAGAAATATGTTTGAAGACAGTGTACAAACAAAGTTCATCACTATTACAAAGAGGACAATTTGATGTCTCAGTCATTCATTTACATAAGGTACATTTTGTGTCCTAGACAAATGAGCAAGAAGTCTGTTTCCTTTGCTAGTTACATAGCATAGAATCACAAAAACAAAGGCCCATAATAACCTCTTTCTTTGCCAACAGCTGCCCCTCATTTACAACATGAATTGTAGTAATGCACCCATCACTAGATAGCTGCTACAGTGCTGGCTTTATCTGGTTTAACAACTACCCTTGTTACAGCAGTGGTCAATCCTTCCTCTCCTACTGTCCTTGTACTGGTATTACTGCTCCCTCTAGACTACGTGACTGTTCCAATGCCTGAACTTGCTGTTTTCAAACTGCCTGCTGCTACTGTTGGTGCTGATTGTTTTGTAGCCTAACCTTGCTTCTTTTACCCTGGTCTTTGGCTACTGGTACTGCTATACCTGCTGTTGCTTCCATACCAATGACCAGGCATGGCTCTTCCTGTTGAAGAGGTGACTAAGCTTGCTGTTCCAGTGTCGAGTGCCACACTTCCACTAGTTACTGCTGTGGCAATTTATGTTGTGTTCCATTGCCTGAAGTCTGTCCTTCAAACCATTTAATTGCTATTTCCACCTTTGACTGTACTAACTTCTGCTGTCCTGGCAGTGCTAATAGCATCATCTACTTCAGTGCTGCTGATTTGTTAAGAGAGGCACAAAATATCTTGCTTTCATGCACTTCTTGGCCAGGACCATCATTGCAGTCCCAGAAACTGAATGCTATGATGCTTCACAGCTGGGGCATATTTTACCTGTTGAGGTAAAATATGCCCCAGCTGCTAATTGCCAGTTGGTATTCCTAGGTTGTTGTGGAACCTGTGTAAGTGTGGCTACATCAGTCTTCTCTTCCCAGTCAGGAGGCTCCAGGAATAATCCACTAATAGGTGCAGGGAGACTGAAAAACCAGTCCTGCTTGGACCACAAGGGAGTGATCAGTGTAATTGGAGGTTCTTGGTTTCATTAGTTCTGGCTGAGTGAGATCAGTCTCATTCAGCAAGTACTAATGAACCAGACAACCTCCAGTCATATCAGTGACATGATAACTCCCTTTTGGCTCAAGCAGGACTGGTTTGTCAATCTCCTGCACCTACTAGTGAATTATTCTAGGACGTTTTCTTTCTTTAAATCTTAAGCTGAAACCCGTAAGGATAGAGTCAACAAACTAAACCCCTGATGGATCCAAAGGGTAATCAGCCTGCAGAGAGAGACCAGTTACAGGAAAAGGTGATAAATATGATGGAACTAAATAAAACTGATACACTTGAAATTCAGGAGACATCAACAGAGAGAGGGAATGAATGTGCTCCTCGCTTAAATATTTGGAGATCAGACAATTATACACTAAGCAAACTATTCCACCTTTTAGTTGTACAGTATAGCCAAGATAAAACTCCTAGCAAACTGAGCCTGCTGAGGATACTAAAGTACCCACATTTCCACAGGTTCCACAACCTAAGAATGATGCCAGGTGGCAATGAGAGTGTAGTCTCAAAGACCTTAAATTTTTGGATGCTGCAACTGCAACCTTCTTCACCTTCCTATAGATCCCATCAACCATTATCACAGTGGAGAGAGAGGTAGATACACTGACAACCTATATATCCTTATAACTATGGATTTCTTTAATCATCTCCAACTCTAGTGAAGTGGTCTGTATACAATCAAGGGTATACAGCACTGTCCCAGATTCTTGACTTTTGTGGGATTCCCATTGTTTATTAAAGTCCATGAAGTGGGACCTGTCAATTTGTGAATCTTCTGTGTCAACTTACTCTGCAGACAGCATTGTCATTCTTCTAGGATGGTGAATGAACTGTATGTGTTGTCAGGTAGTCATCCTCTCAAGAGGCTGGTCTCTTTTAATTGGAGCACTTTGCTGCTAATATACATAAGCTCTGTGGTCAGGAATATGTGATAAATCCATTTGCTATTCTGCCAATGGTGTCAATCAGTACTGAGAACTGTCTTTTACCCCCTTGAGAAGCAGCAAGACATCTCCAGAAAGAATGCTAGGCTCTTCTACTCAACAGATGAAGTAAAAAGCATATTGTGTCTTTTCAGCTGTGGGAGGTTATTCTGCAGGTGTACTTAAGAGGCAGGTTGAAAATGCCATCCTTGGCAGGTGCATTGTTTAACTCTTAAAACATTCTTTACAAGGGGATGGGCATGATCTCACTTGGACTCTTAATTTTTTACCTTCAGTGGAAGAAGCAGGGCATGCTTTTTTTTTTTTTTTGTCTTCCTTCACTTTCTCCTAATTTACCACTATAGGTAGTCGTTGTATCTCTTGCCCTCCCACCTAATAGTTATTCAGGCTAAATTATGATATTTAAGTTTATTAAGAAACAATTAGTGCTGCGGCAAGTGGCTCTAAAAGTGAAGGTACCCCTACTGGAGGTATAACAAGTTGAATGTGGTATCAATTTGAAGCTTTAGTCTTGTACTTTCTAGAAATGGAGTTGTACTTGCCAGTGTCCCTGCACAATGTTTTCTTTTTAACACTCTTTACAGTAAACTTCATATTCTTACACTTACAAAATATTTAAACATGCATAGTCTTATATGCTTTAGGATATGAGGAATCATAATATGACCACCATTTTATTGTTGGAAGCACATAAAAGTAAATAATAGAGAATTCTCTTTCAAAACTAGTGAAAAAAAGGGAAAAACATAATTTCATTTATGTTCACAACCAAACTGTCACAGATATGAACATTTCTACCTTATGCAATGTTTTAAAGCATTTAATGAGCTTTCTAATGAAACCAAAAGTAACATTCTAGAATACAATAATCTGAAGTTGAATTAAAGTTAGTTTTTCATGAAGAACTGAGCCAACCGACAGCAGGACTCAGAACCCTCATTAAGTTTACTCCTAATCATATATTTTGTATGTTTCTTCACAATTGCATTATTTTGTTATGCTTCTCTGTAGCTATTGTAAGTATATATGTGTCCTATTCTTTTCAGCTAATGATCCTGTAATATAAGAATAAAGTCAACTTATAATCATGGAAGAAAGTGGACCTGCAAAGAAGAAAATTAAAGCTACAAATTGTGTCATATGCAACAAATTGCTTTCTGGGGAAAAGGCCATAAAGGATCCAACACAAGGTATCCATACACTCTTAGATGCTGCACAACTCCGACAAAATGATGTTTATGAAAGGCTTTCACCTAGTCACAACGACATCCTGAATGGTACCATTAGAACAGCATTTCACAAAAGCTGCAGATCATCATACACAGGAAAACATAATGTGCAACTTGCTGCCAGGAAACAAAAACCAGAGGCTTCACCATCAGCAAGCCACAATCCATATCCAGATCCACACAACAAAAGATATCTGCGGGTTGACACACCAGACTTTAACATCAGAATCCAGTGTTTTATTTGTGGTGGTTCCTACAAACGCAATGAAAAGTTAATTCAGATTTCAACAGGTACTGGGAGCTCAACATGTGAACATGTGCTCAAAGCAGCTATGCAAAGAGGAGATGAAAAAATAGAACTCAGGATGTTGTCATGTCCAGATTTATTTGCTTATGATGCGAAATACAGTATCACCAACACATTATGCTGGATATAACAGTAAGCGCAACATTCAAGTAGTAGAGTAAAAAGTAAAAAGTGAACCATTGAAAGACCCATTTCAAAAGGGGTTCACGGTATTATGTAAAGAGGTTGAGCATACTTTGTTGTCTGGCAGGAAAGAAGTATTACATCTGAATGAAATGAACGTAAGATTTATATTGATTCTTCGCAGTGTTGGCTCACCTGAACCAGATACATGCAGATCATGGAAACTCAAAGAAAAGCTGAAGGGACACTTTGCAGACAGGTTAATTTTCATCTCTCAATCTGGCAAATCTGACATAGTTTGTTCCAAGGAATTATCATTAGGTGATGTATTGACACGTTAATGAGATAAACCTCCAGAATACAGATGATAGTACTAAATTTGCATTCTTTTCAAATAATGAAAGCGATTCAACGATATTACACAGAGCTGCAGGTATTATTCATTTCAGACTTCTATCCGTCCAGTGGTGATTTAGTCATGGAGAAATGTGTGGAATTTGTCCCTACACCTTTACTTGAATTCATTTCTTGGTGTACCTTAGACAAAGCCTTCACCAATGCTACATGCCATACTGATTGATATGTTAGTGATAATCTTGTAAAAACATTAGCAATATGTCACAACATTATTGGACTCGGCCATAACATTGCGACACCTATCAGTTTTGGTTTAGGTATTCATAAACATCACAAATTTGGAAGTCGGCAACTCACTGAAACTCTGCATGGTCTGGGCTATTCTATCCCATATGATGAGATTAGACGGTTTATGACATCAGTGGCAGAGGATGATGAACATAAAGATGGCACATACATTCCACAAGGAATTGTTAAGTACAACGAAGGTGACTGGACTTCCATCATGATGCTGCAATCGACAATTTTGACCAGCATGAAGAAACACTTGATGGCTTATCGACCACCCACTGTATGGCAGCTGTGTTATATCAAAGAACCGAGACAAGTGGCATCATAAATGGTATTCCAAGATCACAGAAAAAGACACTACATGCCTTGCAGTATATGGAGAAACCACTTTCAATCTTTAACAAACTTCACAAAAGGCCTGAACCAAAGCGTGTTGCAGAGGAATCCATCTTCAATACACATGACGTGAACTTGCACAGGCAGGTAGAAGTGTGTGACTTAGTTTGGAAATTGTGTAGAAATACTGATGACATGACCTTCCTACCAGCATGGTCAGGATTCAATGCAATGGTATCACAGACAGATATTCCTGTTGCCAATGTGATACTTGCCTTTCATCAGTGCTCCACCTTCAAATTCCTCAACTGTGTATACTGCCATATTAAGACTGATTTCTGTTGCAAAATCCCAAGGCCAGCCACATATTTTAGTGACTGCTGACCTTGCCATTTACAGTAAGGCACAGCAGATAATTTGGTCAAAACCTGAACTGCAAAGCAGTGTAACCATGAGAGTCGGTGGTATACATCCTATAATGATTTTCTTTGGTAGCATTGGAAAGCTATAAGGAGATGGTGGCTTACTAGATATCTTAACATCTTCCAATGTATATGCTTGTGGGACAGCCCGAATGTTGTTGCAAGATAAGCACTTGGCAAAAGGAATAAGAGGAGTGAAAGTTGCACATGAAGCACTGACACCTATATTTGTCTGCAGCTGAATACTATGCCAACGAAAATGGTCTTCCTTGGATTGATGATGAATTCCATAACCTTACCCAAAAACTCCAAAACAGTATGCACAGCAACAACCAGGCTAGTTATTTTGGAATATTTAATCTACTGAAAAAAAAAAAAGATATCTGAAGTGATCCAGACTCTCATACACTTGTACTCATTTCAGAAAGAACATTCTCAAACATTCAAGTACTGGGCCAGCTTTCTAGAGGCAGGGGATTTGCTGCTTAGATTAATCAGGGCAGACAAAGAAGCTGATTTCAGCCTTCATCTGCAGACAGCTATGGAGACGGTTCCTTTCTTCCATGTGGCTGGATGAGTAAACTACAGCAGGTACACACCAGTTTATGTTTCAGAGATGAGACAACTTGAGACAAAGCAACCCGAGATGTACAAGTTTCTAGTGAAAGGAGGTTTTGTTGTTTGCCACACAAAAAGGAGAAAGTTTAACTGTGTCCCAACTGATCAAGCTCTAGAGCAAACTATCAACCGAGAGGGAAAGGGTACAAGGGGTGTACTGTAATAGGATTCACCCTGTGGAAAGCTGCGCTTCTATGATGGATGTTAACTCGACACGTTTCTGGAGAGTACTCAGAGGTCTTTCAGCTGCTATTTGAAAACACCTCAGAAGGTAATATACATGAGGAGCTTGGCCCATCAAGAATGTCAAGAGACAAGTCAGAAGTAGCACCCATAAATGATTACATCATGAAGCCCTGTCAAAACCCCTTTGACGTAGACACCATCCCTAAAGAGTTGATTAACATCACTACTGGCCAGATTGCTACCAAGGCTGTAGAGAAATGTCTGACATCAATTCCAGAAAGAGGAAAGACGATAGTTCAAAACTTAATCTCTGAGAGGCTAATGGACAAAGGAACAAAAAGCTTTTGGGATTCTATTCCCAAGGGTACAATGGTGACTTTCAAGATCATGAAAAAGGCAATGTCTTCTGACACAACTAGGAAAATGATACTTGATCCAGAGGTATTGTTCCATCGCTTGCTATCAGTTGCAAAGTATCGAGACATTGATATGAAGAAGGTTTTGTCCTTTGAATTAACTCCAGTTCCATCTGCACTATTCCAAGATGATGGAACCATGAGAAAGGCCACAAAGTCTGATCTAGCACACAAATTGGAGGAAACTATTATGCTAGAAACTGAATTGAAAACCAAATGCCACACTCCAACAGCATACGTCCTTGATGGCATGAGTTTTATCCAAGGTGTTAATGAATCACAGTTCAAAACTTTTGATGACCTAGGCAAAGTTATTTTCAAGAAGTAGTTCACCCTATTCATGAATCCTGACCTTGATATTGAGACCTTGTGTTAGTGTATGACCGCTATGACTTAAGTTCAGGTATCAAAGGCAAAGAACAGCAGGGGCGTGGTGACATACTAACTACCATTGGTGCTCCTTCTCATACCATTGTGGGAAATAGACAGGTTCCCAACTACAGACAATTTCTCAAGTCGGAAATGAACAAAATGACTCTCATTCATTTTCTGAGTAATAAAGTACTGTAGAGGCCAGAGTCTCAGAGAGACTTCCAGAGAAAAGGCACTTGTAATTGCTGGAGGTTATCCTAATGGAGAAGTGAGAAATAACCCGCCAAGGAGGCAGATATCTGGAAAAACTATTCTCAACCCATGACGAGGCAGAAACAAAGATGCTGCTGCATGCAACATATATGTCATCATTTCCACGCACTATTATTAGTTATCCTGTTGTACTACCAAAGGAGAGGGAAATTAAGCAAAGATGTATACGTATATGCACTCTGGTCACTCGGGAAAGTTTTTCACTCGGGAGAGATTTATACCTGTGTCTAAAATTGCTGCAACAGTTGGGAAAGAGCTGTGTTCAATGCTACCAGCCGCACATGCACTTACAGGTTGTGATACAACCAGTGGTCTCTTCAAACTTGGAAAATGTACTGTTTATACTATCCTTCAAAAACATCAAGATACTCTAATATGACTAGCGGAGTTTCACTGTGCAGATACGGAGGCTGGGCTAGAAGCAGATAGAAAGTTCTTCCTTTTGATGTATGAAAAGGGTATGAAAGGCAAGACATGTAATACCCTAGATGAGCTGCGTTTTCAGATGGCAGCCTCATCTGACAAACCAGTATCCTCTCTCCCACCTACTGATGATGCCTTCATGCAACATTCTCTAAGAGCAAAATTACAGACCATAATTTGGTGCAGCAGCTATATCGCAAAGCCAAAGATAATAGATCTTACTAATTATGGTTGAATGAAATGTAATAAAGACCTGCAATATGTAACAAGCTTAAAGGAGTCTGCCCCAAAGGAAATACGTGACTTAACCCACCTCTTCTGTAAGGATGAACAATGCACTGATGGAAGAAAATGTCCATGCATCTTAGCAGGCCTAAAATGAATAGAGATATGCAACTGTAATACTTGTTCAAATACTGCCATTGTAATTCAAGATGATGATGATGAGGATGAGAAAGACGAGTAAGATTAGTTACTCATCATGTTTCATGCTTTTTAAGCATCTAATTACAGTGTCTGAAAGGAATCTGTTGTAAAAACATTATATTGCATGATGATACCAATTACTATATTTTGTTTGTACTTTATTTATCTTAAATATCTCTTATGCCATTGGTATTATCTTCTAATGTTTGCCTTTATTATCTATAGTAACAGAATTACATACAAATGATAGTACTTCCAAATGACTAATTCCAAATAAAATTACATACAAAAGATGTTTCTTGCAAAATTGCTTTAAAGCCATACTAAGTTGTGTTAGGTTATTCATTTTGGTCTCATTAGAAAGTGCATTAAATGCTCTAAAACAATGAATAAGGTAGAAATATTCATATCTGTGACAGTTTGGTTGTGAATGTAAATGAAATTTATGTTTTTCCATTTTTTTTCACTGTTTTTGTAAGAAAAGTCTCTTTTATTTATTTTTAAGTGCTTCCGACAAAATGATGGTCATATTGTGATTCCTCATATCCTAAAGCATATAAAACTATGCTTTATATATGTTTAAATCTTTTGTAAGTGTAAGAATATGTTAAAGAAAGCGTATACACTGCACAAAAAAATTCTAGGGAAGTTTACGGTAAAAATTGTTAAAAAGAAAACATGCAGGGATATTGGAAAGTACAACTTCACTTCTGGAAAGTACAAGACCAAAGCTTCAATCTGATACCACATTCAACTTGTTATACCTCTGGTAGGGATATCTTCATTTTCAGAGCACTTTTCAGCTGTCCGCCGCAGCACTAAAGAATTTCATACAACATAAAACCAACAATCATAAAGTGCTCTCCTCCCAGTCCCGTTTTTCTAGTTGTGTCAGGCAATTCTTACCTATTAATACGTTTAAAATCCCTTTTTTTTTTTTTAGTTCTCTTTGGTAACCCTTTGTTAAGACTTCAGAAGTTCAGTGTATGGGGAAATTTGACACTAAGAATTAAGGTTGATTGTCTAGCTTGTATTGGAAAATCAAGGTTCATTACATTAAAACCCTTATTTCTGCTGTTTAAATTGACTTGTGGTGCATGTAAAGTTAACATGTACAGTTTGGAATACAGTAGATTAGAATACACAATTTATACCAAAGGCCAAGCGCTGGGACCTATGAGGTCATTCAGCGCTGAAACTGAAAATGACAGTTAAAGGTTTGAAAGGTGTAACAGAAGGAAAACCTCGCAGTTACACTATGAATCAATTGTTAGGAGAGGGTGGAAAGTAAGAAGAAAGAGATTATGAATGGAGATAAAGTAACAGGAATGAAGGGTTGCAGCAGGATGCTGCAAAGAACCTTAAGTAATGTCTACAACCACATGAGGTGCACTGATGGCACTATCCCCCTACTGGTTGGAAGCCACGCATTTCTTTCAAACTTGAGTTTTGGTTTGGCTGTCATTGTCATGCTATCCCATGAATTGTACAGAAACATCATGCAGAAATGGTATTGTATTCTTAATTAAGAATATGCAAATATGTAAAACTCTACATAATCACAAAAGCTATAATGTTCAAACAAAATTTAAATACCTGTTATATTCGTGAGCATTTGTGCGTTGCTCCACCCTATCTAAGGTAGCTGTCATTTCTAGCGTTGCAGTGCGTGATCGTCCAGATGAGAATCTTGTGCCTCTTCGATCTGCTGTGCCAGCACGAGAGGGATTGTTGTATGGGCCGTCATACAGAGAAGGGTCATCATAAAATGACCTGTCATGTGACAGTGATGAAGACCTAGATTCAGACATTGGTGTGCCATCTTCAGCAAGTGGTACAGAAGTGAAGGCAGCTACAACGTGAGGCGAATCTTCAATTGTTCGAATTACCTGCAATATTTATTTATGTCAAATAATTACAATATTCTAAAAGTAAAAAAGTACAGATCTGAAGACCTTTTCCAAAATGTCAACCATAATCCAGTTAAAAAGAATATAAATATGAATGATCATTTTTATCTGCAATTCCTAGGTGTAGTATGCTCTTTTAGTATGAAATTGCAAGTATAATAAAATCATAAAAAGCAAGCAAAGGTGCAACATGTTCAAAGCTCACCAGATTACCTTATTAGGGAACAATATTTGGTTGTGAAACACAACTGGAATGAGAAAATTTATCATTTAGGCAAAATTAATTTTATGAAAAAAATCCAGAGTGTGAATTACTTGCTCATCATAAAAGTACATCTCTTGCTGGTGAACCAAGAGTAAACACCACATTCATCCTTTCAGACACCCAGAGAAAGTTATTCTGATAGTTACACTCTATTATTTGTGTACCCATACCATCAAATAAGTGCAAAGAGGGATGCTGCACACTATTATCCTAAAGCACAGACTGGGGCACCTTCATTCTGCATACGTATTAAGAAGACAAATGGTGAGAGAGGCTGATCCGAGGCTATATAATGGCCAGTATAAAAATGGAGTTTATTACCTAATGAAGCTGGTTCTCACTGCATTTACCATTGGCAGGAGTCTTAAAAAGACAGTACGAGATCTACTTGAGCCACAAATGTCGTCCTTCTCTACACCAAGCAACATGAAAACACCCAACAAACTAAGTACATCACAATGAAACTAACGGAACATAATCATCATCACATCCTTTCGATAAATTAATGCATAAATTCCATCAGGTTACACTCTTAAAATTGAACAGCATTAGAATACCGTAATAGCGACCTACATTTTACTATAACATTTTTATTAAAATTTTACTGAAAAAAGTAAACTGTAAAAGGAAACTGTAAAGAGCAGAAAATAAAAAATTTCAAGAATTAATAATATGATACAAAAAGGTATAAAGAAGTGGAAAGGTATGAAAGACCTCTTGGTTTCCTATATGCAGAAAATTTAGCAAGAGGACCATAAAAGAAAAATCTATAACGGACTGCAATAATGGTAAATAGGTTGCATGCAATGACCCTACCGTCATAATGTGCTTGTATTGCAACACACAATGGTGCATAGGACCTGTACAGAATATGAATCATCCACTTGAAATATTTCTTTCAACGAATATTAAAAGAAGTTCATACTTAACCCTTTAACGCCGAAGCCCTATTTACAAAAACGTCTCCCGTATGCCGGCGGCGTTCGGTGAGTTAGCGCCGAAGCGGAAAAAATTTTTTCAAAAATCACAGCACGCTTAGTTTTTAAGATTAAGAGTTCATTTTTGCTCATTTTTTTGTCATTGCCTGAAGTTTAGTATGCAACCATCAGAAATGAAAAAAAATATCATTATCATATATAAATATTGGAATATATGACAGCAAAAAAATAAAACGTATATAATTGTATACAAATCGCGCTGTAAGCAAAACGGTTAAAGCTAATGAGTTAATTTTTCTTTAGTTGTATTGTACACTAAATTGCGATGATTTTGGTATATAACAAATTTTAAAACGATCAAAGCAACACAGAGAAAATATTATCACAAAATGATGCATGAATTCGTAACGCGCGGACATAAAAAAATGTTTTTTTCAAAAATTCACCATCGAAATATTATTCTAGAGACTTCCCGTTTGTTGAAAAATGAAGCTAATTGATTGAATATTACTAGACTGTAAGTGTTTTAGCTTACAATTGCAGTTTTCGACCATTTCGGTCGAGTTAAAGTTGACCGAAAGTCGAATTTTTTCTATCGTGATTTATATGGAAATATTTCAAAACTGATGAAAGCTACAACCATGAGTTATTTTCTGTTGTATTGTACATGAAATTGCACACATTTTCATATATAAAACTTTATGTAACGACTAATATAAAACGGTGCAAATATTACGACAACGAGACGAAAGAATTTCTGAGATGTTCGGCCGAGTTACCACGCAGACGTAAGGAAAATGTTTTTTAAAAAATTCACCATAAATCGAAATATTGTGCTAGAGACTTCCAATTTATTGCAAAATGAAGTTAAACGATTGAATATTACTAGAATGTAAGAGTTTTAGCTTACAATTGCGTTTTTTTTTACCATTTCGGTCGAGTTAAAGTTGACCGAAGGTTGAAATTTTGGCAGTTATCGTGATTTATGTGAAAATATTCCAAAACTGATAAAAGCTACAACCATGAGCTATCTTCTGTTGTATTCTACATGAAATTGCACACATTTTCATATATAAAAGTTTATGTAACGACTAATGTAAAACGATGCAAACATTACGACAACATGACGAAAGAATTTCTGAGATGTTCAGCCGAGTTACCGCTCGCAGACGTAAGGAAAAAGTTTTTTTTTTTTTTTCAGAAATTCACCATAAATCGAAATATTGTGCTAGAGACTTCCAGTTTGTTGCAAAATGAAGGTACATGATTGAATATTACTAGAATGTAAGAGTTTTAGCTTATAATTGCGTTTTTTGACAATTTCAGTCGAGTTAAAGTTGACCGAAGCTTGAAATTTTGGCAGTTATCGTGATTTATATGAAAATATTTCAAAACTGATAAAAGCTACAACCTGATTTATATGAAAATATTTCAAAACTGATAAAAGCTACAACCATGAGTTATTTTCTGTTGTATTCTACATGAAATTTCGCACATTTCCATATATATAAAACTTTATGTAACGACTAATATAAAACAGTGCAAACATTACGACAACGTGACGAAAGAATTTCTGGCGCGGACGTAAGGAAAAATTTTTTTTCAAAAATTCACCATAAATCGAAATATTGTGCTAGAGACTTCCAAGTGGTTGCAAAATGAAGGTAAATGATTGAATATTACTAGAATGTAAGAGTTTTAGCTTACAATTGCGTTTTTTACCATTTCGGTCGAGTCAAAAGTTGACCGAAGGTTGAAATTTTGGCAGTTATCGTGATTTATATGAAAATATTTCAAAACTGATAAAAGCTACAACCATGAGTTATTTTCTGTTGTATTGTACATGAAGTTGCACACATTTTCATATATAAAACTTTATGTAACGGCTAATATAGAACAGTGCAAAAATTACGACAAAATGACGAAAGAATTTCTGAAATTTTCGGCCGAGTTACACAGGGGCGTAAGAAAAAGTTTTTTCAAAAATTCACCATAAATCGAAATATTGTGCTAAAGACTTCCAATTTGTTGCAAAATGAAGGTACATGATTGAATATTACTAGAATGTAAGAGTTTTAGCTTACAATTGCCTTTTTCGACCATTTCGGTCGAGTCAAAGTTGACAGAAGGTTGAAATTTTTTGTAGTCGACGTTTGCTACGTCCACTCGGCATTCAACATACAATTTTAGTCGACGTTTGCTACGTCCAACAGGCGTTTAAGGGTTAATTAACTATCCCTATTTCAAATAAATTACAACAATTTTATAAGGCTTGGTTCCTCTCTCAAAAGATGACTTCCCTTAAAAACTCAAACGCACATCTTAAGAAAGACGTGGCTCAACACAGCAATAAGGTCTCTACCACTAATTTGGCACTGATAAGGTTTCTAGTACTAATCTGCAAACATCTTCCCAGGTTCAAAAGTCATATTTACTAGTCAGTTACCAGAATGACATTTCCTGAATCTTTATCCCACTTTTAGCTACTTTGCATAAGTGACAGCCATGTTCTCACTTTACTAAAACCAAACAACTTGCATTGCATCTGCATGTACTAAATTGAAATAATTTCACACTGTACAGTACAGTACTGTAAAAAACCAAAATTCAGCCCCAACTTACCAGCAACTTAACTCTGAATACAGTATTATACAAAAACAAAGTACTGTACCTCCAAAATAAATGTAGCATTCAAAACACATGATGCATTTTTGTTAATATAGTCAACCCCTGGGATTCAGCGGGGATAGGGACCACAACCACCCACAAATAGCTAAAATCCGTAAATACTTGACACCCTCTAAAAATGCTTATAACTGCCTATTTTAATAGTTCACACACAAAAGACCCCTTAAAAATGTTTATAACTGCCTATTGTAATGGTTTTATCGTGAAAAATGTATTTAGTCATGAAAACAATATGAAAATACAATAATTAGTGAATATTTCTCTATGAAAAATTCCGTGAATAGGCGAATTTTCCACGAATAATGTGGGTATGAGTTCCACAGAAAAATCCACGAATAGCAGAAGCTGCAAATAGTGAACTGCCAATAGAAGGGGGTCCTCTGTACAAACACAAAACTGAAATACTTCATCTATAAAAAACAAGTTTAAAAATGCCAAAGGAAGCAAAATTACAGAAAAACACTAATGCCCTAACTATTTAGTGATAAGCCAATGACAACTAGATATGAAAATTTGTTAGAAAGAAAATCCTTGATAATTAGTGGTTTGATACCTTATTTGGAATTAATTTAGCTATGTTTCTAGATTTTCTCTGACAATAATCTTCAGCACCTAAAACGATGAAAAAGAGTGGCAACTGCACCCAAGTATAAAAATCAGTGAATAGACCGTCACAAATATAAAAAAAATGTTAGTTATTAATGCCATTTTTGTATATTTTTGTATAAACTTAAATTATTACATTTCAAAGACAAAAACACGAGTTTAAGCTGAAAATGATTACCATGGTGCAGTGGAATTCAGTAAATTTCTCTTACAGGACAGTGAAGAATTTAGAAGAAATACAAAGCCTTTCTAAACCTTATGTCAGTATCAACAACTTGAAAAAGTAAGTTGTGCTCTCACCCAATGGTTTACCCCTTTTCATTGGTAGTTTTCTTGTCTTCCTTTATAAAGAACTGTATATGCTAATAATGAATTCAACTTTGTGTTCAATTTTAAATAAGAGAAACCATTTTCAAGATTGCCTACACATCCAGAAACTTTGGTAATTTATTCCTGTACACAAACTTGTGACACCAGCCTTTAGTAGCTACTTGAGTAAACCTCAGGATTTCTAATAAATGACAAAATTGAGCATTCCTCGTACAATATGAAATCCAAAGTTTACACTTACCTGAAGGGTAAGAGGTGTATCTAGGGGAATAGTTTCAGAAGCTTCTCTGTTGTGAATAATCACCGAAATATGAGCAGGATGTGGGATGGGCGGTGGAATAAGTAACTTTTCTGGAACATGACTTCCACATACTGAAAGAAATAAATTTCAATTAACTTTACCCTCAAAATGGTGTCTCACCTGATATAATGACTTGATGTCTTATTATTAGAAGAAAAATTAATGTACCCTATTTGCCAGTGTAAAGTGTTTTTTTTTTTTTTAAACAAGGCCAAGAAAAACATCTCTGTGCCGTATATGGTACAGGTTAGTGCTAAATTTAACCTGTGGGCTAGAAGATACTGCATTGCTACTAAACTGAATTCCTAACACCTTCCCAACAAAACTAGCTTCCAGATTTCTTAGAAGGTATTAGTACTGCTGTACAGTTACCAGCAACTATTAACTTAGGTAACATGCATTCCAGTAATCTTTTATTTACGTGAAATATGGTGAAAAAGGTAGTAATAAATCCCACCATCAGACATAAAATTTGTTCAGCTTCTTTCCTTCTCCCCTGCCACATCATCACCCTCCAACATAACCTCAAGCCATGTTTGTCATCTCATCAAAGTGTACGTACTACCAACTATACAGTACTTTATAGTTTACTTCATCTGTAATAATGTAAAATATATTTACTAAACTTAAAATTATATCAATTGTAAATAAAACGAAAATATCTTGCAAATGGCTACCTTGTTGAGGTCCACCTGTTTTGATGGTTGCAAATGGCTGCCTTGTTGACGCCAACCTATTCTGATGGTATACATTTACAGTAGATGGAGCCCTGATCACTTATGTTTATGTTTGGCATTTCTTTCTTTCTTCACCCCAGCTGTGACCCACATTGGGCAATTAACATCTAGGAAGCATGCTAAAATTTAGCATCCATATCATCCTTCCTCTGCCAGTTCAAGAACTGAACACCGGTCATCAAGTGAGAGAAATGAGTGCACCGTGCCACAAGAGAAAGATAGCTAATTGTACAACTTAGCACAATCAAAATGATTCAACAGTAAGCAATTTTACTAATGAACCACAGTAAAACTGTTAAAGTCCATGACCAATATGCAAACATAACATGACACATTAATATATAAGAAGGAACTGATGGACAATTAAAGAACAAACTAATCTATGAGTTAGAATGTGTAAAAAGTAATGAAAAAATCATATTAATAGTCCTATCTCTGCCAACTGACATTTTTACCAATAAATAATCAACTAAGTTCTCTATAAAACTTCCAATAGCAAATCTGGTTTAGCTAGAAGACAGATAAAATGGCAACTATAGTTTTACTATTATTGCTGAGAGACTAAGTATCTTGACAAATTCAAGTAGCCATACTAGCTTTGGAGAGTGTAATGATAAATTTTTATGTACTGTGCTATACAACTAACAACACTTCTGTCAAATATCTTTAATAAGCTTAAAGCTGCAGTGCTGTATTATACAGTGTGTAAGTGGGTGTGTATGAGTAAGAGAGAAAGATAAAGCTAATTCTAGCTAGTCAACCATACACAGGTGGTTGACTGCACAAGCTCAAGTACCTATGGCACATAATTATTCATTATTTTTTTGTATACTATACCATACAAACAACACTGCAGTAAAATATCTTGTGACAGATTTTCTGATACATGTATCTGAAAATGTTAATACAGAGATAAACATGAGATAATTAGCTAGGCCTGGGCAAGTCGTGCAATTAGGTAAAGACTGCTGGATACATGTACTGTATATATAGGTTTTACTGCTTACCAATGCACAGTAATATCTGATTATCACATGGTTCAAAATAACCTATACAGTAGTGGGGAGGGCGATGATGATCACTGATGCAAGTTACTGGGGGTATTTTTATATTTTTTCTAAATTCACAACCAAAATTAAGGAATACTGCTCTATATTTTCATGCTGGCAAATATGGTAATTCTTACTGAAAAATAGTGTGTAATCTCAAAAACTGTAATCATTTTTTTATATAAATGATGTAAAGAAGAGCAGGAACAATCAGTTCCAGAAGACAGGATGCCCACAACTGTGGAGGCTCAAAAGACCATGGAGAATGAGCATAGCTGTAGACTTACACCAGACAGGAATTCAAGCTTAAGTACATAAGACAAGCGGGAGAGAACTCATCATATAACTGACTCCATGAATGTAAAATCTGACATAAAATGCTGCTAATGATGAATGCTGCCAGATGTACTGTTTAGACCATAACTTATGATGAGTATATACATTCAGAAGCTTCATATTACAAGTCACAGTATTATCTATACGTATGACTATATTTATCAATGCGTATATAAAAAATTTCAAAAACAATAATTCATCACCTGAATACACCTTTTTAGTAAAACCAAATAGGAATGGGGGGGGATTTAAAACATTGGTAAAATTCAAATCATTGGTAAAATTGTTAAATCATAAGTAAAAGGGGATTTAAACGTACTACTGAGAATTACAATAATTTCTAGTTAGCTGCAGAGCTCTTTTTTTCTTTGTTTCATCATAGTCAGTACTTACTTTGAGCTTAGCAACAACTCTCTTTATTTTCTTCAAACCCCTGGTTTTAGAAAACTGAGTATGAAGAGGAATTCCATAGGTTTCTAGAACTTTTCTTTTACAGATGCATTTAAAATGGATTTTTACATTTAAAGAACAGAACCAATGTTTCATTTAATCTTTAAATTAATGTTTTTTGATAAAATTGTTTAGTAATACTGAAAAATTATTAGTAATACTGATCAGATATCATCTATTTGCATAAAAGATTTCAGCTACATCTCTATTTGCTTATAAGATTTCAGCTACATTTTCAACCTTTTCCAGCCTTTATCAGTTAACACCAAAACCTGGAAATACAGTGCTCACCCACTTTTTCGCTGGGATAGGTTCCAGAACCCACCGTGGAAATGCAAAATCCCCTCTAAAAATGTTTATAGCTGCCAAATACCCTGTACCCGTTAAACTAAAACACTTATAACTGTCTATTTTAAAAGTTCACTGCCTAACTTAGTAGTTTAAAGAAAAATATACCCTAAATTATCATACTAAAACAATTTAATATCAATTCAAACAAAAATACACCCCAAACCATCATCCCATAACACCCTAAGTCATCTTAGATTAGTACCCTTTTACGACTGTTACTCTTAAGTACATACGCCCCCTAAAATGCTTATAACAATAATTTACCAATTTTAAAATATTAATATTAATGTAAACACACCAAAATATCTATAAAATGTTTATTGCACATTAAATAAATCTTTAATACAAATTAAATAAATCTGTTACACAGAACGTTTGACAACTAATCAAGTTACTCCTGTATACATAAGCATAGCTGTTTACTCTCACAGTATTGAAGTTGTCCCATTTTCTTTATATATTGGTAAAAACAATTAAAATTATCTCTAATTTACTTTTTTTCCTAGAGCAACACTGTTTATCTACTAATAACTGTATTTTTTCATATTGTATTTATGACTAAAGACAGATTTTTATGATAAAAATAATTTAGTGTACTTACACTGTAGTAATGTTATCTACAAAATCCGTGAATTAGTTGAAAGTTCCCCTGCAGAAAAGTGAATAATGTGTTCCACAAAAATCCATGACAAAATGAAGCGCGAAAAAGCAGGTAGCACTGTACCTAACCAAATCTAACTTTCAGCCTAAGTTTAATAGTGTCATTTATGCCAATTTAAAACCAGCAAGTAAATAAAAGTATTACATGTCCTTTTCCCAAGCATCACCACTGACTTTCCAATCTTTAGACGCAGCACCCTCCTAGGGGATACTAGAATAACATATTTGTATCGATGAATATTAGCCAATTACCAAGTGCATTATCTTCTTTGTTTACCTTAATACACATGCAATTACTATATATCAGTTGGTTCTATCCGCTGAATTTAGAAGCTCATTCATTGAAGATTATTCTAAATAGGACGTTACGAACTAAGGAGGTTTAGGAATGGTTTAATGTCTCACCCATTCTTTTACCAGGGTTAAGTCTTAGAGACAATCTGGCTGCAAGGCTGGTTTTCCCAGTCCGATGAGTTGGGACACCATGTCTTACGAGTGGTGTGAATGATGCTAAATCTAAGTAAGGAGCATGAACCTGAAAATTAGAAAATGTAGGTAAAATACATTCTGATAGCAGCAATGCAAATGAGATAGACAGAGCAAGCTAAACATAAAACAAACAATGAACTCCAACAAGAAGTATCGTCATTTCACCAATTACTTATACTGTATGTTCAAGACAATCTCAGTTGTCCAAAGTTTACTCTTTACCAATATTATGTGAAATAAAAAAAATCATCCTTTTTTAAGATATCTGTTTTTGCTTTTCCCTTCAAAAATACAACTACAAAATTATTTGGTGCTAGTAAGTATCTAAAACAAAAAATTAACTTTATTTCCAACTTAATGTAATTGTACAGCAGTTCCACTCACCTGAATATTTCCTCGAGGAGTGTGGACTGTGAGTTTTTCATCCAAGTCAGGTCTGTCTGGCAAGCACCTGATCATTTCTGTGTACCGTGATAAGCTCACACCATGAACCTTCAAACGATAATATTTCTTGTTATTCATGATTGAATATTTTAATTTCCCTCAAAATAACTAATGCAAATTGTCTGCATGAAATCTAAACTGATCATAGACTTATAGCTTAAGTATACCACAGAGACACCCCTATACTCTCACTGTGCTGACAGGGAAGATCTGCTCTTGAATGAGAGGTGATATAATTAGAGTGAGCAAAAGACAAATGGGCTGAACAGCTAAATGAGATGAGACCAAAGGAAATGAATGGAAAGTAAAAGGCAGCAAGCAATGCAGCTGGGGTCAATACAATATTGCAAAGAATCATTTGTACTGAATAATGTGTGCAAATTCTTATTTATTCATAGTCCAGGGAGGAGGTAGTTTTACTGTTGAAGGTAACTGTATATTTATATTTAGTGACACAAGCAATCTTTTAGCTCTAACTGGGAAAGGAGCCATTATGAATGCCAGCAACAAAATATTCTGTCTCCTTAATTTCATGATTTGTGAATATCACTACAGTATATGGGCTAATATATTATTTTGGAAAATGGGTTTTCACAAAAAATACCAATCATAAGGTTACTATTACACAAGAATATCTTGTTATGCTTTTTGTATTGTACATTCCTCTTTTATTATCATGTAAAAAAAATCATATAATGAGAAATAAATGTGCAGTGCAAAACGAAATTAATTTTTTTTAGAAGCCTGCTGATAAAAACAATTTTTTAGTGAAACTTGGTATTCCAGATTTTAAGTTAATAATTAAACACTTGCTTTTACTGTTTCTCCATAGAGAATTAGTGACAATGAAAAGTGTTCTACAAATTCTGACAGGTGATTCACTAACAAAAAAATTATTTGAATTAAGAGATGTATTTATAAACAATCATTCACTACCTTTTCCAGTTAGAGCTAAAAGATTGTTTGTGTCACTGAATATAAATATACACTTACCTTCAACAGTAAAACTACCTCCTCCTTGGACTATGAATAAATAAGAATTTGCACACACTTTAAATACTTAATTAGAAGTTACTCATACACCCCAGAACACCATAGACAACCTACAATAGAACATATAATCCAAAAAGGTCCACATTACGCAATATACACAGACAGAGCTAAATCACAATACGGAGTGGGATATGCTGCAGTATCTGAAGACAAAACTTATCAATTCTCTCTATCTGATAATGCCTCAATATTCACAGCAGTGTTGTGTGCAATTGCATCAGCCATAAAAATGATTAAAGAAATATTCAATAATTTTGTGATTTTCAGTGACTCGAGAAGCACTATAGAAGCTATTCAAAGTTACAAACCAAAAAATAATATTGTACAACAAATTAAGTTATTACTCCATTAATTATATAAAATGGGAAAAATATAGAAATATGTTGGATCTCTGCCAATATGAGGTTTATGGGAAATGAAGAGGCTGATAAAGCAGCCCATATGACCAGGTAAACATATTAAAATAAGTACTGTATTATAAAAATAGGCAAAATATTTATATGGAATGAAGAGCCTGAATGTAATACATTAAAACAAATAAATCCTAGAGCTGGAAAATGGAGTTCACCATACCAAAGAGAGAGACATACGCAAGTAATTCTGACACGTCCCCGAATGGACTGTTCTCATCTGAACAAACGGACATCTAATAAATAACCCACATAAGCCTGCTCCTGAATGCTCAAAATGTAAAGAAATAACAATTAAAACATTTACTGTGCTAATGTCCAAAGTATAATCAGCAACGACTATCAAGTTTTGGAAATAAATCCATCGGTGAAATTTTTACAGAAACTTAAACATTTGCAATTAATCTAAATACAAAGTTTTTTCAAAAATTTTCCTCTAACTGACAAAATATAAATAAAAAGAAATCCTTTGGGCCAGCCCTGTGAGAATGTTCTGGTAAAATTATTTTAATAATAATAATATGCACTTTTAAAAGAAATTATCTGTATACCAATATACCAAATCTATCATAATTACAGCCTTAAGGGATCGGAGCCTAAAAAAACAATAATCTTTAAAAATTTGATTTGCTGAAAAAATTCTATGGCTTCAGATAGGGTTCAAGAATGTGTCCACGAAATATTATGCTAAATTTTTGTAACAATAACTATATACCCATAAAACACCAGTAGCGCAAATGATTTAGTCTGGTATAGTTTTTTATATATATTACGAAAACTTCCTTTGAAATGAAATGTATAATGTCAATAATATCCTACTACCTTTTAGTTATTCCTAGCCATGACAACGCACAATACCATGACGCCGATTGTAAGAGTTGCCTATAAATAAGCTAGAAGAACACGTTTTTCATGCTCAAACTGAACTCTGTATTTTCTGCGGTGTTTTTGTTTTTTTCACCGTGCCTAAAAGGTCCAAGAGTTCACTTCAAGAATGCGGAAAAGCCAAGTGGAAAAGTCCAAGAAGTAGAAGAAAGAGTTCAAGAAATTAGTGCTATAGAGGGGAATGGAGCGACGGAGAGAGAGAGAGCTGTCGCCCATCAAACGACATTACAGGCAGCGATCTCTGCTGACCAGAGACCAACCACATCCACCCCTAAACGCTTTTATTTGTTCATACCAAAGGGCAAAGATATTTTAGAAAAAGAAAGCAGTAGCTCGGAGGCTGATATTATAGACCATAATAAGTGAAGCAAGACTTGATAATTAAATCACGAATCCCTAATTGTGAATGTAAAGTAATTCCCAGGATCCATTTGGCAAGGGATGGATTGTGTAGGCAACTAAATACCAGAGTAATACCTTGCAGCAAGATCAGACAGGGGGGACCAGGAACCTAAAATTTATAAGAATGTGTCTTTAAATAATCAGTTAATATTCTTATTTATAATCATTTGCATTAATTAATACCCAGAAATAAAAATTAAAACCATAGAATTAATTTAACACAGTCAAAATGTAACTAAAACTTTGAAGGCCCGTTTCTAAAACATAAGTTTTTCTTTAAAATGCATCTCCTCCTTAGTATTGGAAATCTAAAATGAAATTTTAAATATAACATGGGGAAACATTAGATTAAAACAAAGCTGGGGATTTTTAATATTTTGAGTTTCTGATTTTTAAGTAATGAATTTTTCCGGTTCAATTCATTTTAAAATCATTGAAAATCAAAAACCCCGGCTTTGTAATATACACTTCCTTAAAACCAAAAAGCAAAGGGAGGAGATGCATCTGGCCATTTTTGGCCGAAAAAATGCTCTAAAAAACCTATGAACAAAAATTTTTTTCCCATCATAATTCCTTTAACAAACCCCTAAATCCTCTAAATGCAAAAGTATGAATTAAGGCTAATTAGGACGACAGATTTGCCATAAAACAATTTTGACTAAACATGTTAAATGAAAAATTTCACGAAAGTTAAAATACTGTGTAAACCTATGCCAGGCCAACATATTTCAAAGCTCTTGATGATTAACTTTCACAAAAAATATCCAGTTATCTTTAAAATTACTGAAGATATTAACCTTTAGTACAAGTGCTAATTTCAACATGTTTTAAAAATATCCAGTTATCTTTAAAATTACTGAAGATATTAACCTTTAGTACAAGTGCTAATTTCAACATGTTTAAGTAATTACTGTATACTACTTAATATTAAACAAAGTGTGTCAGCTATAACTGTAATTTTGAAAAGTGAAGTGCAAAAAAATATTAGAGCATTTATACTCTCCCCATCCCTAGACATCTTGTATATATTTGCCCATAAATACACCCAGGGATTGCTGTTGGTTTTAGTTCTTATCTTTTACGATAATAAACCAACTGTAACTGTAATTTTGCAAACTAAAGTACAAAGAAATATTTAAAAAATATATGTATAACTCACTAAAACATATTGCATCTCCTCATCCCAGTACATCTTGTAAATATTTTACCATAAATATACTCATGGGTTCCTACTGATTTTAGTTCTTATTTGTTATATTATGTGAGCTGTAATTATAATTTTACAAAAAATTATAAAAATTATTAGAAAGACCATGTATACCCCACTAAAATTAGCATGTTTTTTGAGTGACTTGGAAATATTCACTCAACTTCCTGTGGAAGGTACTGAAAATTTTTTAGAATTTTCTTCTTACCGTGTGCATTTGCATATCTTCCTCTTTCCATTGATGTTTTTTCTCTAAATTGGCCAACCTTAAAATCTGGCTGGTCTATGGGTGTTCTTAATGTATATTTCAGCCTGGCCCGTAAGGGTTAACATAGCATGAAGCACAGTGTTACACAAAGCAATTAAAGACAATTATTGCAAAATATTTTCACTCAGTGAAAACAGATTTTGATCCCTCCTCTCCTAATCCTCAAGGGGTTAATAAACAACAGTATAGGCTTACCCTTTTGCCCATCATTACAGAACAAAACGAATTAAGCAATAATATATCAATAAACAAAAATGCAGTCCCAAAGTAAGACTGTACACCTTGCTCAAAGTTTGCTGCTATAGATGCCTTATTTTCTACCTTTTATTTTTTTATCAGTTTCCTTCGGTCTTTTCCTGCCTAGCCGTCCAGCTTCTTTAACTTTACCTTGCTCCAATTTTCAACTACAGTATCTATGAGCGGCAAATCCTTCTGATGATTCTACGAGTGACTAGAAATGTTACTCGATGTTAAATCTTAAGATCATAAAATATACATTACAGTATACCCACGATAGCTTTATTTGCAGTGCACAGAACAAAACATACTGTACCTCCATTTGGAAGCTTGTGTCAGATTCTTCCATCGGTGTAAGGAAATCTGAACTAAAGATTTCAGTAAAAATCAGTGAAGCAAGGCCTGCATAGTCACCTGCAAAGAAGTTAAAGAATTTAATACTAGTTAGGAATAACTTACTAAATTTTAGCTCGGATCTTTTTCATGTTTATTAGAAGCAACCTAATCTACTCAAGCTGAAATACCTTTTATGTTTGCTATATACAGGAATACTCTTGTACAAAATATTATCATCATTTGTGTTTAACCAATCATCCAAGACAAGTATTATCAAACATAATATACTGATATCCAGGATTTGACTGTACAATAATAATAAATAACTAATCATATCCATATCTTATGATTTTACTCTACTATAATTCATTACTATTATTAATCGGTCATTACTATTATTAACTGGTCATTACATTTTATTCTACTGTAACTCATTGCTATTGTTAGTTGGTCATCAAGCTATAATGACAGAAGCAGCATACTGAATACTTTTGCCAAGGTATGGATGATTTTCCTGTATACCATAAATTTATTAATATTTCTTACCAAAGGCCAGCCCTTTGCTGTCCCACCATTCTTCAACTGTTGCAAACTTTGGTTCAACTGGGCCTGCAGCTCTTCTTGAAGAAGTGGCTCCTGTCTCGGTGATACCAACATTTTTTGGTGCAGAAGAACTAATCCGCCCTTGAATGCGATCAAGCTGATGTATGATCTCTCTCAAGTCACCTTCAGATGATTCGCTGCTACTTCTACCAATGATACGACACAATACATGTGAAGGATAGAATTCTTCTATCATAATGGTGGCTTGCTTTAGTGTTATTTTCAAGTCCCTTGTGGTGAGCTTCACTTTTGACCTGTGAAGAAAAATGGGAGACTTCAGTTTTGACGTAAAGAAAAAAAAGCGGTCTATTCAGTAAACATTCACACCATTTTTGTAATACTTTATTGACAATTTAGCAAATTAAGACAGGTAATCTGACTTTGAACTGGCAATCTTCAATTATGTGAATTTACAATGACAACAACACAAAACACTTGATGAATTAATATATTTTATTAAACTCACTCTTACTGATATACAGTATATGCATAAATAATTTTTGCTTTTCTTCATAACAGGTATGTTTTAAATTTTCTTACCTGACATTAATAGGAAGGCCAAGAGCAAGATCCCTGCGTCGCCTGTCAATTTTTTCCTGTAGTGTTAAGCTTAGATCCCTGACCTCCTTTTCTACTCTGTCGTAGTTACCACTTTTACCAATTATTCCACTGAAGGGTCCAAAACATCTTTGAACAAAATCACTGAAAGAATTTAAACAATATCAAGTTATTTAATCAAACCTTGAACTTTGAAATAAATATTGAGAAAAAAAGACAAAAAACTAACTTCTCTTCCTTTCGATGAATGAATGAATGTACTTGAGGAGCTCTTCATTCTACAGTTAATACTTGACACTAATGCTATCATTTGATTTCATTCTTAGAGTTGCTTTGTGCCTCTTTGACCTAAGTATACATCAGTACACAAAAGTGTTACTATAATACAGCCATGGTTTGTAAGGATTTATATACACCCCTAGATGTGATACACTGCTGTTTTGCTATAAATTTGCAGATTAAAGAGTTAGCAAAAATACTAGAGGAATTTATATTATGGCAAAAGAGTATTCTCCAATAAATACAGAATTAGTATACTTCTTTTCTATAATATTTTTGACTGATGAGTGTTAATTAACTGGTTACCTACTTGACTCTTGCAATTATTAACTGTTTTATGATCTGGAACCTGAGTTACTACTTATAATAAAAGTAAACATTTCTGAGTTCAGTCCCGTCAGCCGGTGAAATTCCATTACAGCACGAATTTCTAGGTATAACAATGCTAGATATACCAGAGAAAAAGAGCTTTGAGAAAGCTGGGGTTACTACTTCAGTCGATCGCCTTTAGAAGACGCCGGTATAATGAAGGGTGAGTGAAATACTACTACCACGTGAAATATACTGAAAGATCTCTCCTTATCAAAACCTCAGAAAGAGTGGTGAGCCGCTACAGCCCCACACTCAACACCCGCCAGGACAGCCACACCAGCGCCACTCTACAACATTCCATTTTCTAGCACGTGATAATGCCTCGCTTCTTTTGTGTGCTCGGGTCCCTATTTTGGATTAATTTTTCTTCATCTACGATGGTTTCCGAGCACCTTTCCATCTCTAAGTTAAGTACCATCTTCTTGTGGGGTTTATCTACTATGGCTGTTTTGGTCTCAGTGATTTTCATAAATATTGGGATTCTTCTATGACGCCACGCAAGGCCCCCTATCAGCTATGCAAGTACGCGAGGCGACTCTTCTGTTCTTTCGGTCGGAGTTTTCTCCCAGTCGCCATATATATTTAGATTTAGCCCCTGAATTCCTTCCTGGTGGTTCCGCGTAGCTCTCCAACTTTAGTTTTTGTTTTGTATTTGCCTGTCGGCCCTCTTAGGGAGTTGTCTATCCTGTACCCCCACCAGGCTGGGTTCCTTTCATTTAGTCTCATAGGCTATTATGTTATTCTTGAAGATGGTGCTCTCTATTTTTAGGTTTAATGTTTAGTTTTATTTGTTTTTGTTTTTGCCAGTAGTTTGCCTCTGATGGAACTTTTTTTTATAAATATTTTGAAATTACTCCGAGGTAGGCTACACTTCCTGTGAACGTAATTTTATTCTATTGTTTAATATTATTATGGGCCCATCCCTGCCCTGGGTGTGATCAGCTGAGGGAGTTTTGTTGCTGTTCCTCAGGTTCGCTTTTAGGGTCAGAGTGAGCCCTCTTAGTCCTTCCTTTCCCCCAATTTCGAGGAATCGAAGTTCTTTGGACATGTTCCTCTGTGCTAGTCGCTTATCCCCTCTACCTGCTCCTGTTGGCTCTCGGCACAAAATTTCTCTCCTGTTGGTTACTCCTCTCCTTTTCAGCCCCTCTTCCCTCCTCCTAACCTATGCTAGGTTTGGTCTTATTAGGCTACGCTTCAGAGATGCTGGGCTTTGGGCTGTGTAGCTCCTCGAGTAGGCCTTCCAAGTTCATTGGGAAGGAAGGCTGCAGTTGAGCGGGTGTCATGTTCTCCTTGTCTCCTCTCCTTCCGTAGCCTACCTCCCACTACCCTCAGCCTTGCGACTGCAAGGGTGACGCTAGATGGCGCTTTCTCCGAGTCAGGGACTTCTCCTATTGGTGGTGGATCTGCCCTCCCATGACGCCCTCAGCTTCGGGCTGTGGTGGGGTGGGTGGTTCGGGTTGTCGAGCTGTTCGATCCTGTCTCACCTCTCGCCTCCCATCGAGCTACGGTTTGGGTTTAGGTGGCCCCGCCGCATGTTATGAACATTGATCCTTACCCATTTAAGCTCCGCGGGAGATAGGTGTGAGATGATTCTATGTCACGCCAGATATACAGACTCCTCCGTCTCCGGAGGGTTACCATCATTGTTAATTTGTTTATTGTTATTACATATTTTGTTCTATCATAGCACGTGATTCGGTCCCATTACCTGGGGCTCACTAATTTTCTGGCAGCCCTTATGGTTGGTTCTGGTTTCTGCCTTCATTCAGAGTCCTCCGTATGAATCCTTAAACTTCCGCTCGGTGCATTTAAAAGCTTATTGGCCCAGTTTAATTTGGTAGTTCTTCACAATCGGAGCATTCAAGCGGTTGAGTTTCAAGCCTTGCCGGCTTTATTTTGCTTAGAGTGTGAGGTTCATGCACTGTTACCTTTTACAGACTGTTCGCTGTGAGGAGCCGGGCTCGCCTCCTTCAACAACCCCACGGCACGCGTGCCGGACCCACGCTGGTTGTGCTGTCCGGCTGGGATTCACTCCGGTTGTTAAGCACCTGATGGCTGTGAGGTTTAGTTTCGCTTCTCTCCTCAACCATACATCCAAGACGAGTCGGTATGAAAGTCTTCTTTCCTCCGTCCATGCTCTCACACGTTACTGTTTATATTCTTCACGGTCTTGCATTCCTCTGGACTAACCACAGGTTTCCTTGCAGGCTGGATGAAACTTCCAAGAAGTTCTAGCCTTGGAATCCTCCGCCTGGGTGGCTGGGTTCGGCAGAATGTCTGGCCGGGAAGCCCCACGCCCCGACGCTCAGGTTGAGGGACCTGCTTTTACTCTCGGGCGCACGGTGGTCATGCAGTCTCCAGAAGAACTTGCCACCCCCATTATCCAGCAGATCCGCGGATGCGACTCCAGCCACCAAGTGGACATTATGTGTCACGCAGGTCTCGGAGGATGTTGCCGCACTAAATCCTCGGACTCTGGAACCCATGGAATACGGAGCAGGACCAGGTGGTAAGTGAGAGGTAAGTGAGGATGGGGCGGCCCTCTTTTGTTTAACTCCCCTGCTTCATCTGTATCATCTTTTAGAGTTTTGTGAAGTCTTCCTCTTGGGTGACTAGAGCCCGTCTGCTATCCCTAAGTTGAAGACTTCATGGAAGGCGCATGGGCCATAAGTCCTCGACTTCTAAGAAGGCATTGCCCTTTCTCCGTCGAAGGCTAAGGTCCCAGGACCGTAGCCTCCGGGAGTAAGTCTAGCTTCCTCCGCAAGGGCGCGAGTAAGAGGCAAAACCAAGCCCTCCTCCCCAGCCTCCTTGACGCATGTGTCTCTGGCCACTGAACTGTACAAACAGTTCACGAGATCTAGACTCTAGATTTGAGAAGATCTCAGAAAAGTTTGCCACTTATGATAGTGTACTGGAAGGTTTGTCCACACCTAAAGCCGAACCGCAGTACTCTATCCCCGACACCGCGGACCCCTACCGCTTGATGTCGAAACCCTTGGCGGTTCAGACCGGGCCATCCAACATGATGGCAAACTTACCTAGATTTGTCTGGGCACGACTTCCAAGTTGAGGAGTTGAGTTCTTCCTCCTCGACCTTGCCCTTATCCTGGCTTCGTGAGGCTTACTGAAGAAGCCTGGATTCGGTCAGACAAGGTACCTAGGGAAACTGTCATCATCCCTAGAGACCAAGCCCAGTCGGCTCTCCTGCGCACTCTGACGGAGTGGCAGGCAGTGAACACAAAATTGACCCCTTTCAAGGGCAATTTCACGACGTTCACCCTAGGTGAAGATCTTCCCACTCCTTGTATGGACAAAATTGCTCTGGCCACGACCCGAGCATGCCTCGATGGGAACCCCTTTCCTCAATTGAGGGAAACAGACCACTTCCTTGGCACCGCAGGAATGAACTGAGTTCTGGTGGACGCCCGTCCACTTTCACTGTAGGCAAGCTGGACCCTTGGCGCCTACTCAGGTTTAGCTTGGTGCAACCTCAAGCTGCCAGAATCATTGCTGGGGCTACGGAGTTTGAGACCCTATTGCTAGCCCGGTCCTTGAGTCCGCCGTCTTACTGAGGCCACTGCCGCCTGCCTCGGACTAACCTTTTTCCAGGTCCTAGCCAAGTCTTTCCAAGACTCCAGTTAGACTTGCATGAGTTTGTTATGTATGAAGCTGGAATGTAGAAAATTTATTTTTGCTGACGCTACAACCGCCACGAGCCTAACAAGCCTACATGTTCAGTCTGGGGACCTAACCTCTTCCCTGAAGGAGAGGTTGGCATCCGCCATGTCCGGTTACACAGGCCAATCAGAGTCTCGCGCCGGTGGGGAATTCTACCTCTATAAGCGCGCAAGACCCCAGAATCGGCCGGCCCCCAGACGAGAGGAGGAAAAGGTTCAGGAGACATAAGATATCCCATCAGGCGATGGTCTGCCGCCCCGGCCCGGCAGTGGCCCAGCCATCTACCTCAAGTCCCAACCCCAGCAGTATGTTTTGTTCAACCATGGCGCCTCCTATGTATCCTCACCAGCATACAACCCTACATATGAAGGTCAGGATTTTTCACGGCCTCAATAGGTGGCAAGGGAGTAGCGCAAGGCCCCTCACAGAGGAGCACCCAACACCACCCCAAGGGGGAGAGGACGTGGTAGAGGGAACAAACCCACTCCCTCCCACTGAGAAAACGCAGGTAGGCGGTCGCCTGTATTGGTTCAGGGACCAATGGACCTTCAGCCCTTGGGCACACAGCATTGTGTCCAAGTGACTAAAAGCTGGATCAAGAATCCTCCTCCAAACAGATTTTACCAGCCACCCACATCAATCCTACAGGATTATAAAAGAACTTGCTTCAACAAACGAGCAATAAAGAAAGCAAGGCACCTAAAGTTTCAAAGGCAGGCTATTCACTGTTCCCAAAAAGACTCCGATCAGCAAAAGAGTGATCCTGGATCTGTCATGGCTTCAAATCTCTACATAAAATGCGATAAGTTTCCCACGCTTACGGTAGCTCAGGTCCGACTTCATCTCGCGTGGAGCCACACCGCTCTATCGATCTTTCAGACGCTTTATTATCACGCCCCAGTTGCACGGAACTTCTCTCAGTTCCTCGGTTTCAGACTCGGGAACCAAGCCTACTCCTTCAGGGTCATGCCCTTTGGTCTGAACATTGCACCTGTGGATATTCTACCTGCTGGCGGATACGTAGTACAGCAGCCCGGTCCCAAGGAATCTCCCTAGCAGCTTAATTCTGGACGACTGGATAATCTTGGGCTCCAACTGTTCCGGGAGTGTCAGAAGCCACGCCCATAGTCACCACCTCCTAGAGTCATTGGGTTTTCAGCTGAACAGGGAGAAGTCCCGCCTGACTCCGAGCCCCGGGTTTCAATGGCTGGGCCCTCAGTGGGACCTGTCCTCCACACGCATTATCTCTCCTCCTTCCAAGAGGAAAGAGATAGCATCTCACCAAGAGGTTTCTCAAAAATCAGTCAGCATCCCGTCGGTCCCAGGAAAGGGTCTCGGGTTCTCCAATTTGTTTAGAACAGACCTGCTCTCTTGAAAGCCAAATTAAAGGACATAAACAGGGTGTGGCGGAGCCGAGCAAACACCAAGCTCAGGGACAAGGTCTCCTCTATCCCTCAGATCTTAAAGACAAGGCTGCGGCCTTGGACCACAGTCAAGGGCCTGTCCAAAACAGTTCCACTTCAGTTTCCTCCGGCACTAGTTATCCACACAGACGCTTTCTGCTGGCTGGGGGATATTCACCAAAACAAAAGGCACAAGGAATCGCGGGTCCAGCAATGTTTCAGCAGTTCCATATAAACACCCTGGAAGCCATGGCGGTCTTTCTGACGCTGAAGAAAATCCGCCCCAATCGGATCTATCAGGTTGGTGTTAGAACAGCGAGTGGTAGTTCGTTGCACCGTGGGCGGCTCCAAATCAGGTCGAAAGAAACTGGGCAATGGTAGCTATCTTCTCCTGGCGCAACGTTAACGGGTTGGCACCTGGTCAGCCACCCACCTAGCAGGTGTCCGAACGCAGTGGCGGATTCCTGTCCAGGACTACCCTGAGACGGAGGGTCCCTGGATGCGAATCTTTCCAGTGGATTTGCCGGTTCCGGACTCCGCGATCTGTTCGCAACAGAGAGCAACTCTCAAGTCCCCGTTACGCGAGCTCCCACCTGACCTCAGGCTCGCCACAGACGCAACAAGACAGTAGATTGGAACAGTTGGGAGAGAATTTATCTGTTCCCTCCAATAAATTTCACATGCTGAAAGTTTTACACAAACTAAGGACATTCAAAGGTCAACCAGCCTGGTAGCTCCCCTATTGGTCAAGAGTTAATTGTTCCTCTTCAGGAACTGGGTTTATGGAGTCTTCGATTCCCAAAGCCCATTCTGACCCAGACAGCATAAACCAAGACTGTGTCAGCTTCCTCATGATTCAAGATTCTAGCTTTATGGACTTTATAAAGCTTTGCAGCTCAAAAGGAGCAAACATTGACCCTGTCAACACTCTGTTTTGTAAACTGATAAAAGAGATTCTTACTATTAGGCAATATGACTCAGCAGTCGGCTAGCTAGCCTCCTTCCTGAAAGTGCCATCTGAAGCCAAAATTATGACGACTAATTTAGGAGTTTCTTCTTTAGGTCACTGTTTGAGAAAGGCCTGGCCCGCCACTAATAATACACAAGTCGGCATTGAAGAAAGTATTTCTTACGGCTTTAAAATTGACTCCATAGATTCTTATTTTTCATCCATCCCCAGAGCATGCATTGCCTGAGACCAGTATCAATATTCACATTCGGTTATTTGGTTTCTCAATGACGCCCTTAAGTTAGCGCCAGAGTTGGATAACTTACATTGCTCTTAATAAGATCTGTTAAGGAAAACTCTTATTTTTACTTAGTTTGGCTTCAGGTGCTAGAATTTCAGAGCTGTCAGCCTGGGTTTCAGAGGTGATAATTTTGTTAACTTCCTCCCATCCGAGAAGTCCTCCTCTCCCTGACTCCTAGATTTTTAGCTAAAAACGAAGACCCACAGGACAGGTGGTCTCCCTGGAAGGTGGTGCCCCTTCCTCAAGATCAATCTTTATGTCCAGTCCATACACTTAAATCTTACCTCTCAAGAACTCCACAGAGTAAGTCGGGTCCTCTTTATCAGGAGAAAGGCGGTACTCTTTCCCTTAATGGTAAGACAACAGATTCTGTATTTCATTAAACAAGCCAACCCAGACCAGCCCCCAAAGTTCATGATATCCGAGCAGTGGCTACTTCTACTAATTATTTTCATAATATGGACTTTTCAGAGTTATCAAAATATACGGGTTGAAATCACCTCTAGTGTTTAAACGCCACTATTTAAAAAAATCACTTGAAGCCCTGAAATACTCCACGTAGCAGTGGGAAGTGTCATTCCCACATTGGGGCCAATTATATCCTTTCTTTTCCCCGCTCCGCCTACCCTCATTTGCTTTCTCTGCTGTTCTCCTGGTCGTTTATGCCTCACTGCCTAGCTCTTCATATTGATATATTTGTATTTTATGATGGAAAACTGTAATCTGGATTAGCCATAATTGTTTCGCTTGCGGTACTCGACAAGCTTTGTTGGCTCCACGCACTCGGATAATTGCGTGTGTTATTTTCATTAGTCTGTCTCTTACATGTTTAAGCCCAAGTTTATATATATAGTTTTAAGGTTGTATTTCTTGTTCTGTGCACATTTTCATGTCATACTACTTTTAAGTAATTTTAAGATTTTTGAGGTTTTCTCCCCATCAGACCGGGACCCCAGTGTTTTGTAGTTAAGTTTATTGGTGTGCCTTTAAAATTAAGTTGCCTTACTTTTTACACATTCTTGCTTCATGGAAGAGATTCTCAATTAAAATTATTTTCGCTATAATTTTGCCTTTTTCTTCAGGTTACCCCTTGTTTTCCAGTAGTAGCAGTCTTGGCATGATTCTATCACTATTTCAATCGGTTGACATCGGACTGAACTCAGAAAAGGATTTTGACAGAGGAAAATCTATTTCTGAGGAAGGTCCCGCGGTCACCCGGTGACTCTCCTGTCTAGTCTAGTACTCCCTCCCCTTCTTGCACACAAGTCTGGGGTTAGTGCTAGCATGGAACAAAGCAGTAGGTGGCGCTGGTGTCGCGGCCCTGGCGGTGTTGGAGTGTGGGAGCTGTAACGCTCACCACTCTTTACGGGGTTTTGGGATAAGGAGAGATCTTTCGAGTATATTTCCGTGGTAGTGGTATTTCACTCACCCTTCATTATACCGACGCCTTCAAAGACGATCGATCAGTAAACCCCAGCCTTGAAAGCCCTTTTCCGGCATATCTAGCATTGTTATACCTAGAAATTGCGGCTGTAATGGAATACCTCACCGGTGACACGGACTTTCAGAAACAGATTTTTCCTCTGTCAAAATCCCTTTATGGAAGGTGTTATACTTTCATCAGAAATATATTTCTGATGAAATATAATGCATCAATCATTACCAAACTCCTTTATTACTACAATACTGTATTATCATTACTACTATCATTATTATTAAAAAACTAAACATCCTTATGGGATATATCTAATAGCTGTCAACCTGCGAGCATGCTCTGCAAAATAGAAGTCTCATAAGCAAAAATGTAAAAATAGACATGAAAATAAAAAAATTAACAATGATGAGAAACAACCAAGAATTTACTAACAATACAAGTCGGAAAACCTAAGGCAATGGTCTATGGTGCTTTGATAGAGTATTACAGCTGTTCTAAAAAATGTGAGCATCAGTATCACTAACAGATGGTAGTAAAAATTCCCCACAGCATCATCTCAGCCCCAGCTGTTCCTTTTGGATTCTTCCCACTAAGCTGTCAAGGTTCTTCAGCTTTACCTTACCCCAATACTCGGTTTTCTTTGTTAACAAATAAAGTACAAGGAATGACAGATTTCTTGTACTGGTGCAGCAATGTGGATCCTCAACATGATGTAAATTCTGATGCTAATCAAAGTAGCATGTTCTAGTTCTTAGACTGTAGGCACTAAAGGCAATGATGGAAGTTCCCACTTGGAACAGAGCTCGTGGAAGAAGGCAAAGTAGAATACCTTCTGACAATTGCCTAAACCCAAATTACCATTAGTGACGAAAGGAAACTATCACATCAAACAATTTTTCTGGAAGATGAAACTCCAGTTAAACATGCACTTCTATCAAGTTCATATCTAGTAATTCTGAAAATATTAAAATACATTCTCACGATACTCAACTAGGAATACTTTTACTTACGTGTAAACAATGAGAGGTTTATAAATTACAGCTTCAGTTTCACGTTGATAAACAGCTAACTCATCTAACTCAAGTCGAGCTTCGAAGGCAGCTAATGCCTGTTCACAGCTTATCTGGAAAAAAGTATAGTTATAACATTAGTTTCATGAAGAGAAAATTTGTTTCCTCTCCAGTAAAAAATCTAGTACACAGTCTCCAAGGCAAATGTTAAACTTTCTCCAACTAGTTGAATATAAATTTTTTTCAACATCTAACTCATACCTGTAAAACTGATTTTTAGAAATTTCTTCTAACTCAGTTTTTAGCAATTTTGGACTTCAATGAATTCTTCAGTATTTGATATTTACATTTATCATTACCTGCTGACAAAATAGAGTAACTGATTTATTCTTTATAATATTGAAACTCAGAAAATAAATCAACCTGATAGTAAAAGTTGCTATGCAATCCTGGTCCTGCAATTCGCTTTACAAGGAAGCTATCAGAGGCTGGGATTCGACCTCTCTTCTTGATTACTGCATGGAACATGAAAGCGTCCCAAATATGTCTTAACCCTCGACGTACAACTCCATCTGAAATTCAAAAACATTAAAAATATCTCATTACATAAGAATGCGTAATTATGGGCAGAGGAGGCTGAAGTGGGCAAACCAGTCAGCAGGCCATGTTCATTTTTCATTTAAGTTGTCTCAAAAATATAAAAAACTAGTGACTAAATAAGATAGTGAGAGCAACAGTACTTACATAACAAAACAATGGTAGCCAAGACTGGACAGATCAAAGTAGCAGTAATGAAGGCCAACACAGGCTGTATAATACCTAAAGCAATGAGATGGAGAGCAATTGCTTGTAGAATTGGGCTCCATTTTCGTTTACCCGTTGGAGAATCTACATCGTACAGAAGTATGCAACTTATATGGATAAGAAAAACAAGAGCAGGAACCCTGTTGGATAAGGATAATTGTGATGAATAAAAAATCTTCATTACCGCATATTAAATTCTGTAAAAAGTCATGCAAAACTAGTTGTATGTACTTTTTATCAAAAGTGAAAACAACAGCGTATTTCATAGCATATAAGATGCAGTGATGCACCCATTTCAGCAAGGCATATTAAAAACAAAAATTTTGTAAGGGAATAAGCATGTAATGATTACAGCAAGCTAGCAGTACATTACAAAACAGTAACTATTAACGTTTTATACAACTATTAACAGATGTATAAAATGAATTTCATAAAATTAATGTTTCATCTACTGATCCAACGATATTGTATGTACAGTATTATCATATAATTTTTATTATAAAATAAGAACATTGCAATCCTGCACCATTTGCATTTTGGTAATGTTCAGTCTCAAAGTCATCTGTTGATTGAGTTTTGCCACCATCATTGCCATGCGTGCAAAATGATACCTGACTGAGTAATACCGACATTCTCACTGCCATTGGTTGCTAAGTGAAGCAATTCAGATAAATTTTTTTTGTAAATTAGCAGAGCTGTCTTTTGAAAATGCAGCTCGCCTTAATTTATCGATGCAGAATTTTTAAATGAAGTAAAGATGTGATTCTCCAGTTTCAGACAGTTTTCCCCTGTTGCAAAATATTTCCCAGCCTGCACAATATTTGTTTCTTCTGCAGCAGCTGCAGCCTTGCAAGTTAAATTTCTTAAGACCTAATTCTCTACTACATGAAGGATAAATAAAAATTTACTTCATCTTTACTTATGGAAGCCACCAGTGAGAATTTGCAAGTTTTTAACTAGTTGATAACTGTGATGCAACTCTTATACATGTGATAGTCACAGGTAAATAACAGGAGCAAACAGCTGTTTCTTGATTTGGTTGTTTATATCATTACTTGATATTGCTTATGCCAGTGTTTTGCATGAAACAGAAAGAATATTGTTAAATATGTGAAATACTATCGTAATGAATGATTAGACAAGCCATACGTTTGGTAAGCCTAAATGGATGTGTGAAGTTTGCATTTACCTACAGAATGTTTGCTTCTTGGTGCTGTTCTGGTCACATAGTATTTGTATTCTCAGAATGGATGTAAAGGCAACACAGGTCTTAAGTCGACAAATATATATACAGCAATAATAATAATAACAATAGTAATAATAATATCATTTATGTAAATAATATCCTTATAGAGTTAGGCAAGGTAGTACTGACCATCTGAGATAAAATTAGCCTACCGTAGTAAATGTTGGTAAAACATTAGTCTACAGAGGGCCTCATTGAGATGATTTTTTAAGCCATTTTTTTTTTTTTACAAAGTACATATGTCATCAAATATGATCACTGTCTTTTAATGGATTGTACTTTTTTCAAAAATAAAAATATGATTGTCAAGGCCACATCCACACCTGAGCTGTTGAAACACTGTGAAGACTGTTAAAAAACTTCACCTCACCTGCTCCATACAATTATGCATAAAACTCATCAGCAGGGAGTCAACACCACTTCATATATTGTGTCACTTACCTCTAGCATGTGCACACATTTATAATATGCACAAGACAAGAAGTTAATAAAATCAGGCTTAATTTGTCTGAGGAGAAATTACTTTGTCATTTGTTAACTCTGGAATCAGTGACCACTTACAAATTTTTGAGTATATATTTCACTTGTTCTGAAATAATGACATATGCTATCTATCACATATACCAGGAACAAATACAAACTAATGCCTACCACAACGGTGCTACAACAGCCACAGCCATCGATCCCATTGACACTAAGAGGCAAGTTAACGGGAATACTGTCGTTAAGAGCAATGTGCCAACAATACCCTTCATAACATAGTTCCAAGCACGGTTCATGTGCCGTGTGACACCTTTTCCTATAAACCCTGCAAAAATAAATCAAGAATAATACAAAAGAAAGCAAATAAAAAATCAAAACCTTAAAGTTACGTGTGATAAGTATAATGGATTTTCATACTGTTTAAGTTATCATCATTTTATACAACTGACCATAAAAAACAACTAACCTGTATCTGGTGTAGTTTCAAAATGTGATCTGGATTTTGATATGTGACGCCAGAGTGTTTGTAGTCGTGATGCTAATGTAGGCGTTAGAGATGATTTACTAGGACAAACTGTACCATTCACCTGTAATTAAAGAAAATGGCGATCCTGACATCTTTAAGAAGAAGTTACAAAAATCTTTTCAAAAGTCAAATACCATTACAGAACTGAATTTCAGTCTCGCTTCTGAAAATGATTACATGACTGCACACTTACCTGCGAGAGCTCAAAATCTGGCATAAATGGTTCTTGGCACAGCAAAGCCCTCAGACTGACTGGAGAGCAAAGTGGTAGCCACACCTAGATGTAAAAAGTCCTTTGGTAAACAACTTCTAACACCTTATCAGAATATCTTATGAAAAACAAACCAGTGTTAATAAATATATATACTGTACAATGTACATCTAATTATTCAATAATAATAACCCTCAAAATTATTATTTATTATTTCTGTACTGTATTACTTTACCTATACCACTGAGTTAAAAGACTGTATTTAAATCTCATATAGTTAGCCTGAAGGGTTTCTTTTCTCAATAAAATTTTGTCTAATAGTTCTTTAAAAACTTAATAATAGGATAAACTAAAAATTAAGCTGATTCTGATGGTTTCCAAGCATTTAAAATAGGTTTACAGAAACTGTATTCCAACAGTGATTTCCATAAAATATTTGTTTGTCCTTAAGCATTATATTTGGGATTTTGTGCCATGCAATAGGCCGTTAGTAATTTCTCAGTAAAGTAAACTGGAGAAGATTAGTAATCTACAAAGAAATTGCTACACTGAACAACACTATTTCCTGCAATAACAACAGTACTATAAAATCTCATCTATTCAAATTTATACAATCAAGTGCAACAGAGCTGATATTTAGTAATGAATGTAAAACTTGTTATGATAATGCTATGCAATGTAAAAGCGAATAGGTGATGAAATTCACATGAGAAAACCTGAGACAAATTAGTTTAGATCCAATTTAGCATCATCTGCTCTAATTTTAGTCTAATCATTTACACATACTGACTACTGCATTTATGGTCTAACCTATGGAAGTTCTACTTGCTTATTGTAGGCTTAATTAGCCATCATACCTATGTGCAAAACTATTGGGAATGGGGCTGAGAAAAACTATGGGAAATGGGGGCTGAGAAGCTAGCCTACAAGGGTATGCAGATGATATAAGTACCGATAGCTACATATGCATAAATACAATGTATGTAAAAAGATCTGTATATTTATAAATATAGAATATGTTTGGGTGTCATGACAACAACACCATGCTAAATAATATTTTTCATTTGGTTGTTAAAAAGAGAACTTAGCCCATATTTCACAGAACACTGACTGTCATTGATGACTAAAATGAAAGATGTCAACCTCTTTGCACCACAATACATACTGTCAAATGTTCTACTGAGTCACATCTGGAAGTAAAATTCTGTTGTGACTACAAATGATCTTTCCCTTACTGACCTCAAAAACTGAGGAGTCACAGGTACATGGGCAAAAGTGTATGAGTACAGATAATCATAAATTTTCCTTAAGCTTCCTTCAGTGAAGGTTGCATTATTTTCAACATGTGGTCTGATTAAACTATTTCATTAAAGTAATAATTTCTGCAGTTTCTGAGTATAGTATTCAACTTATCAGATAAGTAACAAAGTCTGTTAATTAACAGAGACCCTATATTATACCCTGCACTTGAATATTTTCTAGATATCTTAGTTAACAGAAATTCCACATAGTTCCTAACCTAAACTAACCTGCACTTGACACTTAACACCCAAAGGGGTTTATTTAAAAACATAACACATCAAAAATGGCAGCATAGCAAAAAATAACCCTAATAATGTAGCTAATATGCAAAGAAGTCTGTTAAGTTAGGTTGTTCCTGTTTATTCTTCATCCATTTCATACTGTAAATATACAAAAACAATGCTGACTTGGAAGTATCTTACCCCAAAGAAAAACAACGTATTGCAGGTCCAAGCCCAAGATCTGTGCACAAAGTTACACCATCGCCAAAATGGCCAGCGTGTTGAAGTGGTCCTGATTAACTGCAAATCAAAAATAAGCTCTTCTGTATTGACAACTGAGGTTTTGGAAGAAAAAATTAATTAATAAACAAAAACATGAAGGAGGCAAACACAATTTGTAACCATTTATTGTGCTCCTAATCAAACATATTTACACTGATAAAAATAAAGAATAACAAAAATAAGGTAAAAATATAGCTGAACTTAATGAAGGCAAGAACACAGAATTGTGTCATATAAACAATGAGCTAAGACAATCATAAAGATTATTCTTTATATGTCAAAATACTTTGTAATAGTTTTAAGCAATTTCTTCAAATTTAAACTCAAACCTGCCAAACACAACTTACATCAAGTAGTGCTATAAATTATCATACATCAAACTTGTAACTGATAAACTTTAAAATCATGTAAATATTTTAGTTCTTAAGACAACCAGGAATGATTATTGGTGAAAAACTTGTTTCTCAATTTACCTACGATGATATTAGGACATGCATAAGCATATAATTTCGAAGGATTTAACTGACAGATTGCTGGCAGCAATTAGGTAATGGTTTTAAATTTTAACATATTTTTTATTCCAAATGATCACATACAAAATTATCATTGCATTTACAGTATAGTATAAGTATTATAGTACTTATTTTTCTGTATGGCATATTATTATCCATACAACTTACCTGTTTTTCTAATAAATAAACCGGATGGTTCGGATCTGTACGTGGGGTAGTGATAGAAGTGGGAGAAGATGCCAACACTGTTGGTATGATTTCACTTTCTCCCTGGAAACTTCGACTGACAATGTAGTTGCTGGGGAACCATACTTGGGCTCGCCACTGAAAGACTCTCATAGCCACTTTCAAATTTTTCAGTTCGTTTAACAAAACAGGTTCTCTCTGAAAATCAAAAAAGCAAGATCGCAACTCTGAAAAACATAATCTAATGAGGATATAAATATACAGAGATTATCATCATTATCATAAACATTTATAGGTCAGCTTTTCCCTCTTTGGTGCTGAACATAAACGAGTTCTCTCAACTCTCTGGTGCCTAGATCTAGGTCCTCATATTTCCTTTTCTCTGTGATTTCCTAGGCCTTCTACAGATCTTTATGCAGCTACTTCTATAAATACTGTTTTTCAGACAACTGTTCCTAAATCCCTCTCATCACGTGTCAAGTCCACCTGAATCTTCAGATCTGTCTTTTTCTAGCCTACTGATATCATTTCTCTCTGACAATTCCTCATTTGTAACATGATCATCCCACTGTACTCCTGCCACAAAATTTAACATTCTATGGTCTCACCTTTTAAAAATTGTTTCTGCTGCATAGAGTAGCAAAGACCTCATGTACCAATCCCAAGAAAAAATGTAAGTAAAGTATTTGTACCTACACAAAATAAATGTAACTATCAAATAAACTTTTCATTTTACATTTTAATTTTTGCCCCTTCTCAGTAATTTAAAAGAAAACACTTAGTATTACCTTTGATATTTTAAAACTAAAAATCTACTTTTCCAATGCTTTGGGTCAGGTTTTAAGTTCTGTTCAGGCTAAACGATTAAAAGACTACTTATGGATAGACAGTTGAATTTACTTAAACCTGCATAAGATTTAAAGATGAGCAAAATCCCTGCAACCAACAATAATACTTTGCCTCTTAATATCTGGACATGTGCTATGCTTCTAGAACAAAAAATTCAAATAACAGTTGTTTCTGAGCATTCATACCTCTCTCATAAATGACAAATCTCTCTGCAGAAAATAAGCGTGTTGTTGTAGATCATGCTGACGACAGAGAGCCAGTGAGTGCTCGTGTGGACGCCACTTGTGTTGTTCTGTTAATGTTTCGTGTGTAGCCCTAATTTGGTCTGCCAGCCATGAATCTATACGTGAAAATATTGGATGTGTGTGTCTCAACTCTTCTCGACGAGCTCGTTCTCCCTCTTCATATATTCTTTCCACCTCATCCAGCGCTCTGTAAAAAGGAAGTCTCAAGTTATATAAAATACTCTATGCACAATTACAAAAAAATATTTAATACTCCTCATATATTTGAAAGCTTGACATGTAGAATTTAATTTGCCTCTTGTCATTATGGTCACTTCCACTCAGGGGAAACACATTCTAAATTGTATAGCCAAATTCAATTCTTCATTTAAAACTCTGTTAATGTAACAAAACTAGTTGCAATCTTCAACTATTGTTAATTTGTGTCAGCCAAAGGTCATTATGCTTAAAAATCTTAAATTACAGAATACCTGCACACAAATATGAATACTAACATTAAAATACATGGTGCAACACAAAGCATCATAAGTTGAACTATTTTTTATACTGAGCAGCTTTACTGAGTTTTTAAAAATTGCTGTAATCAAACAAAACACTTATAATGCAGGAAATCTCCAAGACCTCAGTTCTGTTGTATACTTTACAGTACTTAATACTGTAAATATGTACCTGGTAAACATTTCAAAATATACCAGCATCATTCACTATTCTCCAGTGTTACTGAGGGATAACAGCCACTAGTAAAAAAATTACTGTATGAAAGCATCAAGAAGTTACCTCACATCAATGAAGCCTGGCAAATACTTCAGTGGTTTTGTTAAACTATCTTTTAACATTTTATAATGAAAAACATTTTGTTAAATCTTTACATTAGGATTTAAATGAAAAATAAAAACACTTACCTGTGCATTAGCAGCACTGCCTTTGCATGATTCACAAGCAATTGTGGCACAGAATGACCAAGCTCTTGTAAAACGGGGTGAGCTAAAATGGCAGTGTAAACACGCCTTAAATATTCTTCTTGCACTAAACGATTACCCTCCTGAAATAAGTATGATTAGTTAATTAAATAAAAAAAATTATTTTAAAACTGTAAAATACAAGACTTACACATTAAAAATTCTATTAATTCTAATTTCAACTTATGCAAACTATTGATTACTTTGTATTTTTCCCAACATACAAACCTGAAGGTCTTTACATAGGGGTTTAGTTTGCAGGCGCGAGCTGGAATGGCCGTTTAACTTTCAGACAAGGTCGTTAACTATCGACAGTAAGGGGGAAATGGTTCCTCCATGCTTGTATATATAGGTTACACCATGGTGTTGTTGCTCATGGTCACCCCTGACTTTTCCACAAGTTGCTCTTGAAATGCTGGAGTGCCAGCCAGACTGCTGGTATCTCCAGCAGACTGATGTACTCTGTCCTTTCCTTCAAGCCCCACTTCCTAGAAACACACAAGCCATTCAGATGAGCACCCCATCCTCTTCGGGATGTGTCCAAGAATACCAGCATCTCCGGTGGTGGGAGGCCAAGTGGCACTCCCTGAAGGTGGTTCATGGGATTTCTCGAACACCTCAGGTCCTCTCTGACTTTCTCCATCGACTTGATCATCTGTGATGCAGGCTTGTCCATCTCCTTCCAGGACTTCTTTAATTGCTATTGGAGGGACCTGGTGTGTGCCCTCCCTCTGGGGACTAGTCTCTCTAGGGAGACCAAGTGGGAGGGGGACCTGCCACTGCTTTTCTGGTTGCTGGGGCACAGTGAGGACAGGTGGGTATGCCTCCCCTGCCACCGTGTCAATCCACATCCCCAGGTACTTGATCATCTGCTTGGGGGGGGGCAGGTAAAAATTGGAGAGGTTTACCATCACCCCCAAGATTATGCACAGTGCCAGGATCTCATCCCTGTGCTGTTCTGCCTCACTGACTGACAGTGCCAGGATCAGCCAGTCATCCAGGTACTGTCAGAGTCTGATTCCCTTTGCATGTACCCAAGCCAACACCAGCTGGAAGACTAGGGTGCAGACTTGGGGAGAGGTCCAAAGCAGAGGGCCCTGAATTGGTACATTATTCCTTGGGAGACGAACCTGGAGGCCTTGTTGATGGGGATGTGTAGGTACTCATCCTTCAGATCTGCTGACACCATGTAGTCATTCCCCCTGATAGATGTCAGAACCAACTGGGGTGTTTCCATGGTGCAGGCAGAAGTTCAGGGTCAAGAAGTCTATCACCAATTGCCAACTTCCCAATGCTTTCTCCACTAGGAAGAGGGGGCAGTAGAATCCCAGTGAGTTGCCATCCACTGCTCCCTTTAGGAGCATGGCCACTACCTCCTGCTACAGGGCTTGTTCATTGGGTTAAGTTAAAAGTTAAGTATATCTTAGTTTAACCAGACCACTGAGCTGATTAACAGCTCTCCTAGGGCTGGCCCAAAGGATTAGACTTATTTTACATGGCTAAGAACCAATTGGTTACCTAGCAACGGGATCTACAGCTTATTGTGGAATCCGAACCACATTACAGTATAACGAGAAATGAATTTCTATCACCAGAAATAAATCCCTCTAATTCTTCATTGGCCGGCCGGAGATTCGAACTTGGGCCCTGCAGTGTGCTAGCCGAGAATGGTACCGACCAGTCCAACGAAGAACTAATGTTGAGTCCCTCCTGTAAGCGGAGAGCAGCACCGGCGTCTGGGCCAGAGGAGGCTCCATTGGTCCTAAGGGTAGCCTACAGCCCTGCATGAGGACTAAGAATGAAAGCTCCTTTGCCCTGTATTGCTGCCAAGTCATCCACGTGGTTGCCAGGCACTGCCCCCCCCCCATCAGTGGCAGCCTGGAGGGAGGGGGGGTCACATTTATCTCACCTGGAGTCTTCCCTCTTCTTCTGGCTCCTTGCTCTGTGGGCCTGCCTGCCCTGATGTCAGAACCTTGGCTGCAGGGAGGAGTGCCTACCGGAGGTGATGAATCTGCTCTGTAATGGGGGCTTGCCTGCCAATCCCCAGTAGACTGGAGTGGGTTTCAGGTATGACGCCTGCAAGGTGTCCCTTGAATCCTTTCTCTTGATATTGGTCACCTAACATACCAATTCCAGTGGGAAGTAGTAGAGTGAGTTGAACAGGAGGCTGTTCCTGAGACTCAGCCAACTCTCCAGAGTGATCTGTTTCTGCACCACCACCAGGAAGGACTGTCTCCTGTGGCCCATACATGCCCCAACCATCTTACGATGCGTGAGAGAGCTCTCCCCGAAGTACCTAGGTAGCTCCCGACAGTGGACCACTTCTCCAGCATGACGATGTCCTTTAATTCAGTTAGCCAAGCCCCTTGGCATCTGTCTAGCCTAGAGATGGCTCTGAGGGCCCTTACTAACATAAGCTCAAGGTTGCCTACTTTGGAGCTGTTGAGTTGGATGCCCTGTTGCCAACCTACAAAAAATTGGAATCCAACAACCTCAGGATGAAAAAGGAGTCCTCAGGCAAGTAGTATTTTACCTGAAAGGATAGAGGAGGGAGCAGGAGCTTTTCTGACCCAGAGGACACCAGGGAGTTCTCTGACAACGCTAAGTGGCCATTCATCTTCTGCATCAATCCCTGGATCAGCAGGGACCAGGGGAGTCAAACTAACTGTCCAACCTCTTGGGGGTTCTCTGCTGCCTGCTCCAGGTAAGAAAGTAAGGTGTGATCTGCTGGTGCCAGCATCGGTGGGTCCGCCAGACTTAGGTGTAGTCCAACCTCCCTGACAAATTCCATGAACCCTTTTTTTCCTGCAGCACATCCAGCTGCGAAGGGTCCCCTGGTCTGTTTCTCTCCTGGCCGCCCCTCATCACCTCTGCTCTCCAGGAAGAGGCTGCCAAACTGCTTATCAGAGAGGCCTGGGGAGCTGAAACACTGGAACTTCTGCTGCTGTTGTGGCCTCTGTCCTTACCTTAGTCACTGGGGTGTTTCTCTGGTAGGACCCAATGCCAAGGCATCTGGTCCCACCTGCACTTTTCTGCTTCAGGGAGAGGCAATTGGAGGGGCAAGAAATAGAGTGGGACAAGTTTCTGCACCTTCTGTCAGAGATGCACTCAGTCCCCTGTCCAATCTACCCCAAGAGCATGAAGTGGGTTTCCTACTGCTGGAGTATCTAGTGGAGCTGTTGCTTCCCTGATGACAGCTGAGCAACAGGACTTGGCTGCTGGTTCTCAATCTGGTCTGCCTCCTCGAGTTGCTCCACTGCTGCTCCTACTGTGGGATGAACCCCTCCTCTTGCTCATCCTAGAGGCCAATCTGTCCCTCCGACGCTGGGAGGAAGTAAGGCAGGACACTAACGAAACCAAGGTAGAGGTGACAGAGGCAACTGAAGGGGAAAAATCTACCTCCCCTATCACTCCACGGGAATCATGACCTCTCCAGCCTCTAGTACTTCACTGGAGGGGAAGAAGGACCTGGCGACTACTTGAGGGGAAGAAGGACCTGGCGACTACTCTCAACTCTTCTTGGACACTTCCTTCTCACTCCCATCCGATCTACGTGAAGATGATGGTGGATGGACCGACTGGGAGGATCCTTAGTCCTCCTTAGTTAAGTTTTAGGCTCCACATGGTGTAAGACAATTATGGGGGGCCTTTGAAGGTTGCCTAACACTGTCTGCGAGGGCAGGAGGTGACCACCTTTGGTCCAGAAATCCATGACTTGTTTTTAGAATATCTTTGGCATTAGGGCCTCCTGATGCTGTCATGGCTAGAGGAGCTGACAATCCTGCCACTGGGGGAGGTGGTCTCAGCAAAAGTGGACACACCAAAGGGCAAGGAGAGGGGCTAAGAGTGGATTCCCTGGAGGAGGGACTGCCCTTCTTAGGGTGTCTCTTCTTGTAGAGACACCACTGTAGTGACTGTCACCTCACACACTCCTCTCACATGGCTCAGACACAAAATACATACAGAGTGTAGGTTTACTACAAACGTGGGAAAATTTACTACAGGGCTTGCCTTTGCCCACACAATGATGGAAATTGGATTTTGTGTCCTCTATGGTGGCCATGAAACACACAAAAGGGAGCTAAGACACACATGTGGACACAACACTCTGTGCGAAGTCACACAAAGGAAGTCGCCTACATGGCTGCTAAGCACAAAAAAAAAAAACACAGATATGCCTTCCTTTGACACAATAAAGGAAGTTGCCCACATGGCTAAGCATAAAAAAAAACACAGATATGCCTTCCTTCGACACAAAAACTATAACCATTGAACGGGTATAACACACTAGGCTACTGGAGGACCATAAAGCAATCAGAGGGCAATGTCCCTTCAGCAGGAAACACACAAGGGCACAAACATGTGGCACACACAAAGACAAATCTCACATACCTAAAAATGAATGCACTGACAAACCACATGCATTGACAGATGAAAACAAAACGGGAGAGCTAGGCCAGCTCAGGTCATGAGTGACTCATATGCCTACCCAATAGGATTGTTTCTCTAGTTAAGTGAGTGACAGCTGCAGCATGCGTTGTGCTGCGAAACTCCATTTATGAAAGCGTAGGTTCGTATTTCCGTTGGAACAAACTTATTGTGCTGGAATAACATGCATAGACATGATTTCTGTTCAACTGAAACTGACTTACATTATTGTGTAAGTCTTCCTATTAAGTCTTGCTTTTTACAAATTACTCCATGAAACAATCACAGAAATGTTCAAATGGTCTGAGAAATGGTAAAAACCTGGCATGCCTTTAAAATAATATATAAATAAACACAGTAAATAAAATCTACTGTATATAAACTGTTCTGCCAACACTTGACAATCATTTATAAATTCACACTGAGTAAAATTTCCTTGTTTTTACAGAACAACCAAAAGACACTTACTTTTTCAACCTCATAATCACTTAGGTTTTGGGCTTTGAGGTCAGCTACAACCTTTTCTCTGAAATGCAGGAACCAGCCCCGCGCTTCTTTTTCTAAGATGCTTACTAATACTGGTAATGCTTTCTTCATCAGCTCCCTGAAAATAGGCAGATAGATATAAGGTTACCATGTTTTGTCTACAGACACCACCCTACTTACTAACAAGTTATGTTCCGAACAGCCATTTGTATCCTGAATTGTTTGAAAGTTGGTTTTTAATATGTGGTGCATAATTTCTGTTGATGTTTACATTCCCGAGTTAACTCAGGAGTCACAGTTTATACTATTTTCACTGCATTTTTAAATCATGCAGTATTACAAGGAAATACTTTGGATGCTAGAAAGGTTAAAAAAAAATTAAATTTAGATTCAGGCAACATTTAAAATTGAGTATTTTTTCCATGATTTGAAAGTTATGAACTTGGAGATAATTTTGCAGGAGCAGCGTCTGACACTGGAAGTTCGTAAGGTAAACATCACAGACCAAATTAAATCGGGAAGACTGAAATAAGTAGGAATGTTTTACAAGTATTCTTGTGACTGTAAGAAGAATCAGGGAAGGAATTAAAGGAAAAAGTTGTTCTTCTTCCTCATGTTTTTCTGTTCTTTGCAAAAATTCATACTAGCAGAATAGGCAAGCAGAACAAAATTTGAACTTGTGACCTTTTCTGTTCATATTTATGAATGCTTCTAACTTGAATATTCATAAGTGGGGTGGTATCTGTATATCTATGGGTGGAAATTCTGTAAGTCTACTTTGTCATGCAAAGGTTATCACACTGAAATGAATTCCAAGTTACATATGGGGCCTGAGTGAGAATTAGCACAAATATGGTCAAACAGAAATCTGCTCCATTATCTAATGGTAAAAATAAAAATTTTTAAAGTAATTTGTATTTTTCCTGAAGGTCTTTATATAGGATTTAGCCGTTTAACTTTCAAACAAGGTCATCAACTACCAACGGTAGGGGGGAAGCCCCGCCCACTTGTCAGTCTGCACTCCACTTTGCCTATTGGCCCAGGTATCAGAATGAGGGGTGGCCAAGGTGGGCTGTAAATGTAAAGACCTTCAGGTTTGTATATTAGGAAGAATACAATTACTTTAAAAATTTGCTATTTGTTCCTACACAAATACAAACCTTCATTCTTTACGAAGGATACTTACCCTTTGGAGGGTGGAGTCTGAGTAAACCTCTGAACCAACTGGTTTGGTTCTACCCACCTGGGAATACCTTCCTGGTCTGGAAGAGCTGAGGGAGGAATCCTGCACATCTAGCTTGTTGGACATATAAGATGTTGCAACCGCTAGACTTCTGGGCTAAAAGTAATGAGTTGCATCATTACTTTGAAAAAAGGCACAGAAGAACCCAAGAGCGTTGGAGACAATAAAACTTGTCCGTCCAGCACGTGACGGCTCGCTGCCTGTCTCTTTGTCTAAAGTGAGAGACAGGTAATAGAAAGAAAGGGGGAGACCAGTCACTCACACCTCTTCTTTCCCGCTTACTGAACACCTTAAACAAGATGCACGTGTCCCCTAAGGGAGCCAGTTGAACCAAACAACTTGTTGGGCAGCCACCACAAGATCCAAGGAACAGCATGTCCAAAGACTTAGGGGCAAGTCCTGAAAACAATACAAGATAAATGTGGTCTGGTGTGACTACATAACTGCCCGTATTACCTACTGAACCAACAGGTTCTTCCAGAATGCATGGAAAGGGGCGATGCCCCTAACTTCATGATCTCTCATCCAGACTGAGCTCCTATTTACCTCTCATATGAAGAGTAAGCCTGTTGCTGTCTCACAAAGCTAGAAAGAGGATGGGCTCTTGGCCATCTCTTCTGTTGCCAAGTCGGGGCATCAGCACTTAGGCCTAAGATGCTGAGTTCTCTTAAGGTAGTACCGCGGCATTCTAACCGGTCAAAGTAGCGTCTCATTCTGATCACACCAACAAAGTCTTCAGGAAGGGATTGAAACAGACCTGAATCTAGCATCAGAGACCTACAGATTCTGAGTCTCAGTTACAAATTCTGGGACCAGCTTGAGTGTAACAGATCCCCTTACCACTGAGTGCTAGCATCAAAGGCCATGAAGCTCGCCTACTCTCTTCGCCAAAGCTAGGTAAAGCAAAGAAAAAACAGTCTTTAGAGTCAGAACTCTGCCTGATGATTCCCTCATCAATTTGTACAGCATAAGCTAGGCTCCTTAAGATGAAACTCACAACCCACTCGGGGGTCTGAGTTCCCCGGGTGGGCAAGACTGTTTGAAACTTCTCGGAAGTATAACTGTCCACTGGGTGCTGGAAAAATGCCATCCACCACAACCCACAGTCCAGCACAAATGAGCCATATTCCGGTAACTTCTGTCATAGCGGTTATGGAGAGATCATGGCTGGGACTCCCAATAACTCAGAGAACCTCTCCACAATGCCTTGGTTTAAGGACACTGTCCCTATCACCAGGCTATGGTGACTGAGCTTGTCTGCCAACCCCTTCTGAGACCAAGGAATGTCCCTGGCTGACAGCTCCACTGAGTGTGCTGCTGCCCACTCATGTACCTGCACCATCAACCTGTGCAGCTGGAAGGACACCAGCACCCCCTACCCCACACTGCTAGTTGACATATGCCACCTTGAGTTTCAGGACACTGAAAATCAAGAGCACCTTGAAAGAGGGAGTGCCCAATGGCACCCCTCAAGAGAGGTTCCTGTCATAAAGCTACCAAGCTAGCTATCTCTTCACTTCCTTTGACAGAGAGAAAGGAGGGTCTCACACCGGAGACCCATCCACCTTAATCTTCTGATAAAGGGTGCAAAGGTGAACTCTCTCTCTCTCTCTCTCTCTCTCTCTCTCTCTCTCTCTCTCTCTCTCTCTCTCTCTCTCTCTCTCTCTCTCTCTCTCTCTCTGTGTGTTTTTGCTGGAAGGGTGTACAGTATGTACATATTTTCAAGGACACTAATGTTTAAGATGACTTTGAAATGATATTAATAATATAATTTCAAAGATTAATACAGTAATAGGATAATAATTTAAGGTATATTTGATGTAGGATGATACTTTAAGTATACATTTGGTATTTGAACTTTCAAGACAGGCAGTTACAGGCATTTTCAGAGGGGGTTCTAAGTATTCTTGGACTTTAACTATTTGCAGGGGAGGTCTGGAATACATCCCCTGCAAATACAGGGGGTTTACTGTACTTTACCCTCTGCTTGAGCATGAGATCTGACTTCTCAAAGTTGATCACTATACCCAAGTCATGACAAAACTCAAGAATTTGATCTCTGTCCTAACAACTACCACAACGAGCTTGCCAGTACCAGCCAATCACACTAGTCCTTCCGTAGATGTACCTGTGCAATCGAGCTCAAGCAGAGATAAACAATAATAGTTAACACTCAAGTGAACCAAGCACCTTGAACACCGTCCCCCGTTTTGAGGATAAAGAGGAGATGGGTGCAGGTGGATCGATGGGTAAGTATTGAACATACACATCCCTCAAATCCCCGAACAGCAAGAAGTCGCACTCTCTGACAGAATTGAGAACAGAACGGACCGTTCCATCTAGGACCGGTTCTGGTGAACGAACTGGTTCAGTGGGATGAGGGTAGAAGATTCCCACAGTGCCTTCCAGAAGCACTGCATTCACCTGTTCCCACGGGGCAAGGTCCTTCCATGAGCCGGGAACCAACATTTGGAACCAGACTGAAAAGAGGGTGAAGACTCTACGGGTAGCAGAACAGTATTTGATGGGCATCTACTACCCATGCTTCCATTCCATGTCGCTACCAAGCTTGCCCAATGGCTCAACAGGCACCGACTCCCATCGGCAGTAATCGGGAAGAACTGCCACACCCTCTGGGTACTTCACAAGGAGTTGAGGAAGTCTGGGACTTTCTCTGACCGAAGGGGAAGGGCCAGTCTGACCCAAGGGTCAAGCTGCAGTGACACGCAAAGACCTAAAGGTCTTAGCCACCGCCTGGTGAACAAGCTGAAGCATTTCCACCGTGGCCTCCCCCTCCCTCTAGCAGTGGGGGTGAGGTCCTAGAACCAGTCCACCCTGATTGTCAAAATCGATTCGGGACTAACAAACCTAGAGTTTGAAGCAGCACAGTGTCTTGTCTTCCCCCTGCCCCCAATCCCCCAGGTTGCTGTCTAGTGGAGGAGGTAGGTAATATCACTACCTCCCAGAGTAACAGTCTCTTGAGGGCTGCATTCTCCTTCAGTGTACAGAGGCCTGAGGAAAAACTATATTGGCCAATGATAGACACAAAGATCAACCTACAAGACTAAATAGAATGCTGCTCTTGCTGTCAATTCTGGTGCCATTGCCTATGAGTCAGGGCCAGGTCAACCTAAAACATGGTGGTGATCTCTCTGGGAGAATGTGATATTTCCTCTGGTGGGCTAGGGGTGGAAGAAGTGCCTTGCATGAACAGCTAGAGCAGGGAGCATTCTATTTCCCGGGTAAGCACAGAGCAGAAGATAATGTCTCTTCCTCAGGATCATTAACAAGATGTATCATTCTAATCTTAACAATAGGCCTCTGTAACTCTGTGGGAGAGAAACACTCACCAGAGCCCCTGGTGATCTTTTAATCATTCGGCGTACATCCTATCCAGTCAGTAGACCAGGCCAGGAATGTAGGCCTCTGTTATGAGCCGGAATGGGAATGAGAACATTCCCAGTCCCAAGCTCCAAACCTATCCAGTTCCCATCTCCCAGAAAAAATTCTGAGGAGGTGGGAACAAGTGAGAGATTGTACACACTCTTGCCCTGTCTGGCGAAGACCAAAGTCCCGGCAGATAAGCCAGGCCATGGGAGGTTGTTAAGCCACAATGACTGTGTCCACCAGGTTTGGGGAGAGAGGTCCCACTCACGCGAACGTGAGCAGGGGCTGTCCCATGGACATGTTTCAATTTACTTAGAAGCCAAGGCTTCTACAAGGGAAGAAGACTGAGCAGGGGACCCCCCTCTTGCCAGTCACTGAGCCACCATCACAGGACACCTGGTCTGTACTCACGAAGAGTGGGAGGGAGGATAAGGGAGCATCTGCATGCTCTCTGCTCACCTTTTCTCACTGGCTTATGCTGATAGCTGGGACTGGGTTCATAGACCAGGGACCCTTGCTGACCCTAGTAGATGTGCTACCAGGGCCGATATTGGTGTAGGACTGCACTGAAGTGAGGCGGGCCACTGGGGCCGGTACAGGTACACCGGAGGTCCAAAAAACCTCGGATAGTGGTTGCACCTGTGCAGTCAGCAATGGGAGCAGCGGTGCCACACAACCACTAGTGAAAGCCCAGGGCTGGTACCAAGAGCCCAAGTAGGTGGCCTACCAGGGCCAGTACCGATACACCAGGAGACCAAAGAACCCTGGATAGTGGTTGCACCCATGTACTCAGCCATGGGAGCAGTGGTACCACTAGTGAGAGAGTATGGCTGGTACTGAAGGCCTGGATAGGAGTCCTACCAGGGCTGGCACCAATACAACGGAACCCCGGGTAGCAGTTGCACTCATGCACTCAGCAACGGAAGCAGCGGTACCACTAGCAAGAGACCAGGGCCGGTACTGGTACACCAGGGGTCCGAAGAACCCCAAGTAGCAGTTGCACCCGTGCACTCGGCAATGGGAGCAGAAGTACCATGGTACCACTAACAAGAAACCAGGCCTGGTACCAGTAGACTATGTAGGTTGGCTACTGGGGCAGGTACCAGTGGTCCAATTAGGTGCACTACCAGGTTAGTGTTGCACCCTTGCACAAGACAACAGGAGTTCCTCTTTCCCCTTTGGAAGAAGGCAGAGGAGGCAACAGTACAGTACTCGATGATGAAGATGAAAATGCAGACAACAGCATGCAGAGGAGAACATCACTCAGAGATGATGTATACAGTAGTACCTGGGAACTCAATCCCGATATTGCATGAGGGGTTACCAAGGGCTTAGGAGTAGTCCTACAACTAGCAGACACCATGGCTGGTAAGTTGTCCCGGGCACGGTTGGAGCAGACACTCGGCAAGCCTCGCCAAGTTAAATTACACTCACGACACTCAGCTCTCCTAAGAGGCCTAAAGAGAAACATAACTCTCAAAGACTCTCAGCCTCCACACCACCTTGATAAAGAAGTTGGGTTAAATTACACTCATGTTATCTATGAGACATACTATAATATATATATATATATATATATATATATATATATAATGAGGATCAACCTCAAAGAGTCGAAAAGAGAGACTCTTTAATGCTCTATACATTATTATTGAGTTTTTTACAGTCTGTCCTTCCCTGGACAGCACCTAACCCAGCAGTTTCCTCTTCAAAGGTGCTAAAGTGACTTAGGAGTTTGTATATGTATATATATATATATATATATAAAACACAAACAATAATCACACAAAAGACATCAACAAAAACAACATAAAATAAAGCAAACAGCAGTCGGGCAGAGAAGTACAGAGATGTCTTCACACGACAGCAGACAAAAGCAAAGTGGAGTGCAGACTGACAAGTGGGCGGGGCTTCACCCCCTACTGTTGGTGGTTGACAACCTTGTCTGAAAGTTAAACGGCCATTCCAGCCCGCGTTTGCAGGCTAAATCCTATGTACAGACCATAGGTTTGCATTTGTGTAGGAATAAATCTTGCTTAAAAGCTGCAGGAGAACAAGCTCAACATGGCTTTCAAAAGGCCTTGGCTGATAAATTTCAAAAACCTGTTGAAGCCATAAAATTCTATGTATTAATCAATATCTGATCAGGAAGAGACCCTCTTCTCTCAACACATAATTATGCTTCGATCTAAAATTCATTTCCTAAACTCTCACTGCCATTCCATGCATTTCTGCTTTCAACATGAGAGCTGGTGCTGGGAGCTCTATATGAAAACGAGCTTTGGCACTATAGAGCGCAAGTGGGTGCTACTGGGCGCAAGCGGGCGCTAGTGGAGCAAGTGGACACTAGTGGCGCAAGTGGGCGTTACTAGGCGCTCAGGCGCTATAGGAAGCTTGGGCGCTAAAGGAAGCTAGGGCAATATTAGGCACATGGGTGCTAATAGGCGCTCAGGTGCTAAGGAATAAAAAAAAAAAAAAAAAAAATTCAAGACACTGATGTTCTGCTTGGTGCCAACACTGGTGTTCCACTTTTACAGGAGAAGGAAGAGTAGCAAATATCATCTGAAGAGCGCCTCTTCAGCGGCTAAGATTCGCTATAAAAAATGCCACCAGTGCTTTTGTCTACATCGGAGTATCACTAGAATAAAAGAACATATCTATGGACGCCTTTCCAATAGCTGTCTGTCAGCACCTGCAGGTAGCAGGATTGAGTGAGGGGCGACTACCCGGGGGCAAACCCCTTTGGACTCCCATACTAGGAACTGGGTTTAGGAGAACCAATAGGGCCGGGCAGCCACCTCCTCCACTACACATCCAGTAAGACACCTTTCCAGTAGCTGTCTATCCCTTCGGCTTCAGGTATAACTTCTCCCAGGTGTAGGAGAATACGTACTGTCAGCGAACCTTTGCCTAGGAGCATTGGCGGGACGAGCAGCCACCTTCTCCAAGCACAACACTTCGCTACTATAAGGTTGACACCTGTTAACCCAGACACAAGACTGGCAAAGGCACGGGAAGGAAGCAAGAGAGCTAGGCGCGGGAGCAAGTGGAGAATAAAACGAGGACACGTAGAAGGAGAGAAGATGGATGTGGGGAGAGAGCTAGCACCAGGCTAGCTGAACACCTATCAGTCTCGGCCATCGAGAATGGCTACTCCCGCAAAAATTAAGCACAAATTCTCTCTACTATGCACTGCCCTAACACTTCTGGCACTCTGCAAAGAGAGGTGAAAAATGATCAAGTAATCCTTACCAACAATAGTCTGAGGATACAGAGGACCATTATACAAATATATCTCAATTCCTATCCAATGTTGTTTGAGACTTACCAATATGCAATCAGTACTAAAAATATCGGTCCAGTGGCGAACACAATTTTAACGTTATAAGCTACTCAAAAAAGGAAAGTTAACCTCTAGCGCCCAAAGTATGACGCACCATCATACAGGCAAGTATCAAACCCTATCAAGCATTATTCGAGACTTTCAGAGATGTACAGGCAGCCCTCGGTTATCGGCGATCTGGTTTTACAGCGCTTGTCTAGCAACGATGATAACGGGATTTTCGACACGGATTCCCAGTTAGCATTGCTGATAACCAGTTATCAGCGCTGATTGCCGGCTATCGGCGCCGATAACCAGGAACAAGTGCTATTATCGACAATTTTTGGTTATCGGCGATTTTCGGTTATCGTTATGCTGTCAGGAACAGAACCCTGCCGATAACCGGGGACTGCCTGTATTCTCAACCAAAAAATGTCGGCCTGGTAGCGAACACTATATTACCTTAATAAGCTACTTCGGGAAAGGAAAAGTAACCTTTACCGACAATAGCTGAAGTACCTAGATTATCATTGTATAGACATATCCCAAACATTACTGGAAATATTGGTTTGCTATTCAGAAAAGGAAATTGACCTTAACCGACCCTACTTCAAGTACACAGTGTATCATCATACAGACATGTCTCAAATACTAATTAACATTAATTGAGGCTGGCAGAAAAATATCAAAACTGTAAATATTGGTTCAGTCGTCAACGCAATGTTTACATTTATTATGTTAATCAGAAAGCGAACGCAATATTACACACTGAATCAGTAAACCACGCTACTGGTAGTTAAACAGTCTAATTGCGAATTCGCTACTGAGCAAAATATGAAAACTAGGATCCAGTCTTATCAACACAACAATAAAATACTATCCTGTAAGCTGCAAGCTTGAAGCTACCCAAAATTGCCGATAATATCACCGAAATCCAGTCTCCGACTGGCAAATTGAAGAACACAGCTGCTATCAACACTCAGTGTTACCTGAACGCCGGCAGGAAACAGAATGAGCTCGTTTGCTAGTAGTTCCTGAGATTCCTGTTAGTGGGCGGAACCAATCACCTGCACTAAACTTTAAAGCATTACCCGTGAATTTTTGGATTTTTTAAGCTGTCATGCAGGGGAAACTAAAGCATTTTAATTACTTAGTAAGTTCCAAATATAAAAGTTCCTTTTTTCATCTCAATACCTCACATTACCAGAGGTATTATAAAGTTATTGCATACAAATCCTCAATGAAGTATAAAAAAACCCAAGTATAGTAAAAACCATCATATCATTCCTTAGTTCACAATACATTTCACATTAACTACAGTACAGTTTCTCAATATAAATATTAAAAACAATACAGTGATTAATAAGGAATCATGGATTTTCTGTATATCAAAAAAGAACAAGTTCAAAATGAAAAAAAATGGTAAATTCTACCTGTTGAAGAGTCGGAGATCCAGCTCCAGCCCCTGGGGAGTTGTGAAGATATATGGCACAGGTGGCTGCTTTTCACCTGACAACTGAAACTTTTCCCTTGTGGCTCTTTTTATCTGCTGAACCATCCAGGAACACAATGACTCAACATCACCATCCTGTAGAAAAAGGGATTATGATTTACTCAGATTTGAATATGCAAGCAATAATTTCAAAAATATAAATGTATATTTTTTCATGTTTATGTTGAGCTAATTTTTCATTTTGGCTTCCCTTCAGAAATCTAATTTAAAGGCCCTACATCACCTCTTGAGGAGTAGCTTCCTTCTTGTTTACCTTTCACTTTCATCGGCTCCCTCCCATCTCTTCCTAGGCTGTACAAATATGACAATTTTGCACTGCTGAAATTTCTACCACACATTTTAAAATGAATCCTTTGAAACAAACAACCTTACAAGTCTACAAACATAACTCTGTGGTCTGGTAAAATACTTTATATCAGTACCTAATATGAATAATAATCACAGCAGGAATTTAGCACTTGACTATTCAACATGAATGCACTTTTAACATTGTACATAGTACTAAAGGTTCTTTACAGAGAGACAAACCCAAACTGTACTGCAGTCTGTCTTTACCTTCTTATCCATTACTTTTCTGTCTTTCTACCTAACTTTCAAACTTCAACTTTACCTTACTCTAGTTTTTATTTTTTAGTCTCAAAACATGATTCAGTAATAAATTATGAAGCCAGAGGGTTCAGAGAACTCTAATGTCACTGTCTTTTTCCCTCATCCTTGGAAAACTTTCATATACAATGCAAGTAGGTACTGTGATTCCTAACATGAAAATTTGAAATTTAGTCAACACATGTAAATAGAAAGCCAAAAAGCTGGAGAGAAGAGAACCAAAAAAGTATATAGCATCTTAACTCAATGTCAATGGAAAAAATTACTTAACTTACAAAATGCATTTATGGGGTTTCCAAGGTATGTAAACCTTTATCCTCTGAAGGACATGCCAAAGTATGCCCTGCACATTTGCTATCTTTTATTCTTTGCCTATTTCCCTTCATGTTCCCCTACTTATTTGTCAAAACTTCTGATTTTCAACCCTCACTTAAGAAAAAAAAAAACCACCAGCCCTTTGGAACCAGATATGACACACATGATCTGGTTCACCAGCTAACACTACTACTATGGCCCACACAGCAAGCAATAATGACATATAAATACTATTATTGTTAACAGACTTTACCATTCACTAATGGCTTAAAGCAAATCCAGCGACAGTATTCCACCCAATATAAGTTTTACCATCTTCATTTCATTACTCTTCTGCTTGTTTCCACTGCATATTTTCAGTGCCATTTCTCCACATAAATAAATGCCACCTTTCACGAGCTTGTACAACCACACAAAAGAAGAGCTAATCTGGAATGTTTTAACAACAAAACTGTATCTAAGGGACTGTTAACTTGAGAATAAAGCTTAAAGGAGAATATTAGGAGTCAGACAGTAGGAGTCAGACAGTAGAATAGAGTTAGAAATTATACAAAAAATAAATTACAGAAGTTCAATAAATAGATGAGATAATGAGAAAGAAGAGATGGGGATAGCTTGAGCATGTGCTCTGCATCACCCATAGAAGAATATTACATGATACTGTCAGCTGGGCTTCTGTGGGCACCAGAAGAGCTGCAAGGCCCAGACCTACTTGGATGAGATCTACGAGATGGTAGTCTGGAGTTGAGTGTATATGTGTGAAAGTAAAAGACAAGAGAGACACGAGTGACAGAAAGTCCTTTTCATTACATGGCGCTGGAGATGATGATGATGATGGAACTGACGTAAAGTGCTCTCTACATAGACTTGTCAAGGGCATACAGTACTTCCACTATGCCCTATGCAACATGCTGCAGAAGGTACTAAAGGTAGACCAGCCAATGAAGAATTAGAGGAATTTATTTCTGGTGATAGAAATTCACTCCTCGGTATAATGTGGTTCGGATTCCACACTAAGCTGTAGGTCCCGTTGCTAGGTAACCAATTGGTTCTTAGCCATGTAAAATAAAATCTAATCCTTCAGGCCAGCCCTAGGAGAGCTGTTAATCAGCTCAGTGGTCTGGTTAAACTAAGGTATACTTAACTTTAACTTTACAGGTACTAAAGGTTCTTTGCAGCATACCACTCGCCTTAAGGCAAGTTACTTGCAAGATTTTAATTCCCCTCTGTATCCTTTAATTTCTTTCCACCTAGCTGTCCATTGCTGGAAAGATTTAACAAATACTATTCACTTTATCCTCCCATCTCTAAATCCTGTTTCATGTGTATACTGTATACCCAGTTTATAGCCATCTGTAGTGACAATTTACTAACTTGCCTCTTTCCACCTCCTGACAGGTCAATGTAAGGGCACAATTTTTAGTATAAAGATATCACAAATGAGCAAAGATTGCACTCAAGGCTGCATAAACTGAAAATCTACATTCTATATTAATCATCAGAATCTTTATTCACATAACAGCATAGATCCCTAAAGACAAGTGGCACTGAAAGCATGCCTTGCACGCCCCACTGTTGGTAGTGATACAGATTCTTTGCAGTGTTTCTTCAGCTTCCACTTGTTCTGCTTCTGGCTTTAAAACCTTTCTATCCAATTCCATTGCTTCCTACTTAACTCTTTCCACCTGGCTGCAATATTTTCTGCCTCTGACCCCTTCCAAGATAGCACTGCTTTTTACTCTTGATTTTTCCCATCCAGCAATGCCTTCTGCCTTCACCTCTACCCACCACACTGCAGTACTTACTGCCTCTCATTCTGCTTTTAATGCTTCTCACTAAGCTGCTTTGCATTCTGATTTGAACTCTTCCTACACTGCTACATCATTTTCTTCTTTTAAATCTTTGCACTCCATCACATTGCTTTTTGCTTATATCTATTCTCACACAACTGTACAGCAATCTGCTTTTAACTCTGCTATCAAGCTGTATTTCTTTCTGCTTTGACCTATTCTAATTCCCATACAACTGTACTGCTTTCTTCTTTTGACTTTTCCCACCCAACTATGTTTCCTTCTACATATAACTATTAACTCTTCCAAGTTTCATAGCTTTTTGCATTAAACTTTTCCCACCAAGCTCTACAGTTTATGCTTATCACCCTGCCCACTAAATTGTCTAATTTCTTTCTCTTGCTCCAATTTTTACCATCATTAAGAAGCAAACCTTCTGAACCAGCCTTATGACTCTATAGTACATGCTGTTGGCTATACAGTAATTTAAAAGAGCATTCAAAACAACCCCAACAATACTAAGAATGCAGATTTTAACACACCTTGCAAGTAAGTTCTTGAACCAAGTAGCTGCATCGCTCCTCTTTCATACGCGCCTCTAAATTATGGGCCTGAACCCAGGGGATACCAAATGCTAAATCTGAAAAACAAAGAGCATAATAAGTGGCTAAAATTCAGTAATAAATAAACATCTTTTCAAAAGTGACTATTTATTTTTCAAGTTGTAATGAATGATGATCTTTTCCTACCATTTCTGTCAATTCAACCTTCATTTTGTAATATTAGATTAAGTAATATGTGCCATGCATAAGCACGGTAACTTCATTAGCTCATATACTGTAAATGATATGCAATACAAAAATTCTCCTCAAAATTTTTAGTGCATGACAAAACATTTAACCAAAAAATATGAAAAAAGCCAATCACTCGAAACCAGATCTACAACATACTTGCTTCCAAAAGCCAATGATTAATTCAAAACCATAAAGCATTTTTATTTATCCAAGGATCAAGAATTATTTACCAGCCATTTAGCTTTGAAAAACCCATAAATTTTACTCAATAAAATACAACCACTCAATTCCTACATACTAACAACTACCATTATGTAGTCAGCCCTGCTCATACTATTACTTGATATTTATTCAGCAATTAATGCTAATAAATTTTAAACTCAATCTCTCTAATCAGTTGTCTAATTTTAATCATGTGCACCAAATTGTGAGGAGCAGAAAGAGAAATATTTTTTTCTAATTATTCATACTTTTCTCTGTAAAATTCTCTTTCTGTACTATAATCATTGTGCATTTTCATTTCTTTTACCTAGGCAGTCCTCGCTTACTGGTGGCATCAGTTAATGGCGTTTCAGTTTCATGACATTTGGCTAACCACATTGTTAACCAGATTTTCGGTGATAGTTAGCAATTTTTGGCATCAGTAAGCAGTTTCTTGGCGTCAGTAAGCGGTTTATCGGCATTGGTAAGCAGTCAACAGCTCCGTTAAGCGGTTTATTGGCATCGGTAAGCAGTAAAAGTGCCGTTAAGCAGTTTATTGGTGCTTACGACGTTGTAAGCGCCATTTATTATCATAATTATTGTGATGTTTCGGTTATTGGCGCTCAGCCGGGAATGGAATCCCTGCCTTTAACTGAGGACTGCCTGTTCACTGTTCATCACTTTTTTAGTCTATCTGTAGAGCGCTTTGGTGTGTAATATAAAGCCCTGTCCACACAACCAGACTTTGTCTCCAGACAAAAGTGAGAAATTGGTCCATTGCCAGACTCGCCGCTTCTGTTTGCTGTACATATGGTCAAAGTGTATATAGGGCGCTTTGAGCAAAGACACCAGACTTTTTATGGGATGAGTAACGTACATGACTGCCAGGTATATGAGTGTGACAAAGATTGAGGCAAAGAGCCAATGCATTAATTTTATTATAAGAAAAAGACATTTTTATAATAAGACAAAGTTTTATACTTACCAAGTAACTGCATAGCTATTACTGTAGTTTCTAACTATCACAGCAGCATAAATTTTGAAATTTGCAGTAGCACTTCTATTGTTTTGGTGTAGGTAACTTGCCCTGCCCACTTTCGGGAAAGAATAGGTACAACATAGCTGAAGAGCTCAATTTGTTTCTGCCCTATGTCCATGAGAGGAAAGGAGGGAGGGTGCAGATCATGTAGTTAGTTGGTAAGTATATGTAAAACTTTATTTTATTATAAAAACGACATTTTTTAAAGTAACTTATCAAGTAACTACACAGCTGAATCCCACATTGGCAGGAGGTGGGATACATGGACATATACTACTCAGTAATGGAGACGAATTTGAAACAGAAAGGTAGCTAGTCCTGGTGAAATGCTTGTTGTAACCTTAACTGGTGAGAGAGCTAAAGCAGGAAGATACTGCCTCTGGTCAGTGCTCATCTCAACCCGTAGTGGCGTGGCGGTAAAGCCGTGGGCCGCCTCTACTTCAGTGGGAGCTTTGCAGCCGAGGAGTACTCTGATGGCTGCCAAAGCATTACAATATAAAAAAAGTAACCTTGTCCTGGTTGCAGTACCACAAAAAACAAACAGATAACTCTGTTATCTACACATCATATAAAATAAAATAAAATAATATAACCACTACCAATCCATTAAAACATAATGAGTGTGGGTACTCCAGGTACACAGTGCCCCTAAGCTTCCCAAAACTTGAAAACTTGTATCAAGGCAAGGAGATAGAGAAATAGAAGGAATATCACCTATCCTTCATCCCCCAATACCATGCCAGCCACGGATAACAGACCTAAGGTACTGCAATTTTTGTATACTGTCTCTACATCACATAAATAATGATTAGTGAACACTGAACTACACCTCCAATAGGTGGATTCAAGAATTGTGGATAGCGATAAGTTGCACTTGAAAGCCAACGAAGTGGCAACTTCTCGTGGGGTTTGACTTTACAAATGGGAAAGTCATCCTCTCGAATTTCTGGGTGTGACTCGGAGATCACATCCCCCAAGAAGAAAGCCAAAGCATTCTTGGACAATGGACAGGAGGGGTTCTTGAATGGGCACCACAGGTTATGAGAGGGGCCTCTGATCCTCTCAGTCCTCTCGAGATAATGCTTTAATGCTCTTACTGGACAAAGAGCTCTCTCTTGGTCTGTTGGTCCAAGGATGTCCATCTAGTTCTTGATAGTGAATGAACAGGGCCAGGGATTGGACGGAGTTTTCGTTCTTAGCTAAAAAGCCAAGAGTGGACGAGCAGACTGCATCTCCCTGTGAAAATCCAACTTTCTTATCAAAGCCTGCTGTTCACTAATTCTCTTGGCCACAGCCAAAGTAACCTGAAAGAGGGTTTTTCTTAGAGATAAGGAGTGAAGGGGCTCAAATGGGGGGCCCGAAAGCCATTTAAGGACAACATCTAAGTTCCAGGATACCAAAATTTGTCTTTTCTTGCTTTGAAGTGTCCAAAGACTTAATCAGGACACTAATGTCTTGGCTTGCAAACAGATCCAAACCTCTATGTCTAAAAACTGAATTTAGCATAGCTCTGTAACCTCTAATAGTAGATGTAGCTAAGCCTCAAGAAGACCTCAGGAAGAGCAGGAAGTCTGTGATCTGTGCTAGAGAGGTTTTAGAAGAAGAGACGTCATGTCTTTGACACCAGCTGCAGAAGACTGCCCACTTAGCCTGGTAGATCTTAGAGGAAGACTGAGGTCTACACTTTGCAATTGCCTTTGCAGCTGGTCATGAAAAGCCCTTCGCTCTGACAAGCTTTCTGACAGTCCGTCAGAGCAAGAGCAGATTAGCCCTGGTGGAAAAGATGAAAGTTTGGCTGTTTGAGAAGACTTCGTCTTTGTGGCAGAAGTCTTGAGAAGTCCACCAGTAGCCTAAGAGGGTCTGGGAACCAGTCCTTCTGTGGCCAAAATGGAGCTACAAGGTCATTGACTTGTTGCTGTGGGAGAGAAACTTGTTTATGACTTCTCTCACCATACTGAATGGTGGGAAGGCCTACACGTCCAGGTTCGACCAGTCCTGGAGCAATGCATCTGTTGCCCATGCCAGAGGGTCCAGGGCTGGAGAACAATACAAGGGAAGATGATGATTCCTCGACGTTGCAAACAGGTCTACTGATGGTTTTCCCCACTGTTTCCACAGGTTGGTGCACACATGCGGATTCAGTGTCCAGCGACCTAACTCATCCACTAGGACGTTTAATTTGCCCTGGATGAAGCATGTGACAATCCTGGTGTGATTGCCCTGTGCCCAGAGGAGGAGATCCTTGGTCGCTTTGTAAAGGGAGGAGTGAGAACCTCTCTGGTTCTTGATATGTGCCAGTGTGGTTGTACTGTCCGAATGGACTTGAACTGTTTTGTCGAATGTCGCTGCTGCAAAAACTGGAGGGCCAATGAACTGCCTTCAGCTCCTTCATGTTGATATGGAGCTTTCTCTCGTCCTGAGACCATGGAGCTTTCTCTGGTCCTGAGACCATATCCCTGAAACTTCCATATTCTCTAGAAGAGCTCCCTAACCCAGATCTGATACATCCGAGTATAAGGTTAGGTTGGGGGCTCAGAGGGTGCAATGACTTCCCTATTGAAAACCTTCCTTCTGTGAGCCACCATCAGGGGTCCTCCTTGATCTCAGGCATGATGGGGAAAATGAACGAGTCTGGAAGGGTCTTCTTGTGCCAACAGGCCTTTGGGAAGAATTGTAATACTCTTGTGTGGAGTCTTTCTAGAGGTATGAACTTCTCGATGGATGAGAGTGCCAGTAGATTCATCCATTCGCTGGCCAAGCAGGACGAAGGGATAAGATGTTTCATACTGTCCGGAGACAGGATTGGACTCTTTTGTCGGACAGAAAAGCCCCGAAAACTCAGAGTCGATCCTCATCCCTAAATAGAGGATCAAATGAGTCAGGACTAACTGTGACTTCTTCAGGTTGATTAAAAGGCCCAATTCTTGGGCAAAGAGAAGTGTCTTCTGAAGGTCCTCCATGCATTTTGCTCTTGAGGGGGAGCGTAGGAGCCCATTGTCCATATATAAACAGACGTTGATCACCATGAGATGGAGCCACTTTGCTAGAGGGGGCAAGAACATGGGTGAATACTGAGCTGCAGAGAGGCCAAAGCACAGAGCCCAAAATTGGAAGTCTCTCCCTGGAACACAAACCTCAGGTACTTCCTGGAGTCTGGGTGTACTGGGACATGGAAGTATACATCTTGCATATCAATGGTCACCATCCAATCTCCCTGTGAATGGATGACAGGACTGAATGGTTTGTTTCCATCCTGAATTTTGTTGTGTGAACAAAGAAATTCAGGGCGCTGATGTCCAGGACAGACCTCCAACCTATCAATGACTTAGGGACAAGACACAGACAATTGTAAAAACCTTCCATGCTTACGTCTTCGACCACCTCTAAAACTCTCTTCCTGAGCAGGAAGAGACCTCTTGTGACAGGGCCAAAAACCTCTCTGAGCCTAGCAAGTACTGTAGGCTGTCAAGCTGATGGGAGATGACACTAAAGGTGGTTTCTCCCTGAATGGGATGGAATAGCCCTCTCTGAGGACTTCCAAGACCTATGGCTCAACATTTCTGGCTTCCCATTTGCCCCAAAAGTGGAGAAGCCTGGCTCCCACTGGAACATGGAGGACAGGATCCTCACTTGCAAGAGGAGGGCTTAGCAGATGACTTCTTAATGAGTCAAACTGACTGAAGGTTCGTCTGTGGGCGGGACTGAAACTTTGCTCTGCCACTTTGAAAGGGCTGCTGTTGAAGCGGGGAGACTGTCCTTGCACAAAAAGAGACCTTGGGACCCTGTCCCAACTCCTTGGGGCGCTTGGTAGACTGTGCCAGCAGATCTTGAGTGGAATTCTTCTGTAACTCTGCTGCTACGAGTTCCACTGTAACACGAGGAAACAAACTAAAGCAGTCCAAAGGCGCAAAAAGGAGAGCCGACCTTTGGGAGGAAGTGACCCCTTTTGTGGTAAAAGAGTACCACTGCTCCATTTTCTTGAGAACTCCCACTGTAAATAAGGCAGCCAGTTCTTGGGAGCCATCCCTAATTGCCTTATCTGCGCATGAGAGGACCCCTAGCCAGTCCGGAGAAAACTCTCTTGAAGAGTGGTGCAGTCTTCAATCTTCTTAACTAAGGCACCTACAGTCCAGTCTAAGAAACTGAAGATTTTGAAGACCTTGAATATGTCCCAAACTAAATGGTCCAGTTCTGAAGATGTGAATAAGATCTTGGCAGAGGAAAACACTGACCTGTGCGCATGGAATCAATCAGGGTGGAGAAGTTCCCTTGGGAGGAGGCAGAAACACCCAAGGAAGGAGCTTCCCCAGTGGCATAAGAAAGATACCACCTTTTCGACAGGTGAGAAGGAGGGGTGGAAAACACAGCCTTGCCAAGATCCCTCTTCTCTGTCAACCAACCCTCAATCCTGGATAAGGTTTCTTTTCTGGAAGACTCTGCAGGCTGTCTCATCATAAACGCTGAGCCATGAGACATCGGGGTTGCTGGAGTGAAGGTCGGGAAACAAAAAAGAAAGAACTTCAAGAGAGCTGCGTAAGACGAAGAAGGTTGCTCCTGCTTGATGTCTTCATAATTGGACAAAACAGGAGAAGGAGCTAAGTCTGATGGGTCCTGAGCTACTGTAGGAGACTTCTGAATGAGATCTAAAATACTGTCCAGATGGCACTGAATAGGTTCCAACGAAGGATTCTGAACCACAGCAGTATATAAAACCACCAAGCCAGACTTGAAGAGGCAGGGTTTGGTGCCTGGAATGTGATGCCGAATGCTTGGCAGATGCTGTTGGCAAACGGACAGGTGGATGTGCAGGCACAGGAACACTTGGACACTGGACGCTTCATATCCCTGGATGCTTGGTCCCATTGGGCACTCAGATCCCCACTAGGCGCTCGGCTCCCACAGGGCGCTCGGAACACTTCTTAAAGGAGGAAGCCTGCTTCCACACCAAATACTGGCGCTCTACCACTGAAGGTGCAGGAGACAAACGACTGGGGCTGTCCCAGAAGCTACAGATAGGCTTGGGGCTATGCTCCTGTTCTCTGGGCCACTTACAAGGAAGAAGGAAAGTGCACTCAGCAGTAGATGCATGCCTTTTCAATGGCATAGACGCACTTGAAAAGCACCAACTACATCCCTTGCCTACAATGGAGTCCAAATCACTGGATGAGAACACATGCACTTCCAGCTGGACACCTTTCCAGTGGCTGTCCACCAAGTCCTGGGATCTATATGTACAACAGGCTTGGGTGAGGGGCAACTACCTGTGTGCAAACCCCACCGACCTCCCTTGAACCTCCAGTTTTCCTCCTCCCAGGTTTAGGGGAGTTTGACAGGGGCCTTCGTCTAGGAGCATTGGTGGGACGAATAGTCACCTCCTCCACTGGCACTACACTTGCACTGTGATCATCTGCATTCATCTTGTCCATGAGACCCTTGACTGAAGCCCCAATTTGGGCTACAGTATTAACCAAAAGACTGAATTTCTGGTCTATCCTGGCTTTGAGGCTGGCAATGGCATTGGGTTCAGAAGGTTGGGATTAGGTAACGGAGTTGCTGGAAAAGTTGGAGGGCTGGTAATGAGGGAAAAAGCAGTCACAGGCATGGAAAGAACGGGTACATCAGGAGAAGAAACCTAGCTAGCAGAACCCCTAGCTTCAGCTCTAGCGGCTGTCTTTCTCTGCCTATTTCTTTGAAGTTTGTCAAGATGTGAGTTCAAAGTCTTCCATTTCCCCTGATCCCAAGTCCTGCACTCTTCACAAGCTAGATTAGAAGAACAAACTTGCCCTCTGCAATGACAGCAAATAGTATGCAAGTCATGTCTGGCTGACATCAGTCTGGCATTGCAGCCTTTGCTGCAAAACCGGCTACCAGTCAAACTAGAGTCACACATAATCAAAAGTCACAATCAGGGAAAAAGTCAAATCTAGCTAAGCTAATGTAATTAGCACGAATGCTACCAAAAGGACAGAATACTTCACCAAAGACGGCGATAGCCATAACCATCCGGTATCACAAAATCAAAACAAAAGGTGCTCAAACAACCGATGATCAGTTGTTGACCACCTGAAACAAATTGAGCTCTTCAGCTGTGTTGTACCAATTCTTCCCCGTAGAAGTGCTACCGTGAATTTCAAAACTTAAGCTGCTGTGACAGTTAGAAACTAATAGCTATGTAGTTACTTGGTAGCTTACTTATATACAACAGGCATTGTATATGGAAAGCATAAAAAGTAATTTTTATATTGCTAAAGTAATTATATATAATACTGTACATGAATATAATACATGAATGAAAATATTTACTGGAATATACAGAGATCATGAACATGAGGATTATGATATATTTATCACTGGCATCAAATATAACTTGATATCCATGGAAATATATTATCATTTTCTATTTTAAATGTTAGCTAATATATACAATGTGTGTTGGTCATTTGTGATAAGAAACTAAGATGTATATTGTACAGTACTTGATCTTCAAGCGTTATCTTATCTAATATATATTTATTTTATTTTCATTTGTTACATTCAATTTTCATTCTGCTAATTTTTCTATCATCATCATATTACATATCTCTTCTTCGTTTTTCTTGCTAGAATGCTTTCTCTATTGGCACCCTTGAGTCTCTAACATTTTGCTCTACTATTACTGCTACAAAGGGTGATAATAATAATAATGGTGATGATAATATAAACTTTAAAAATGAAAAATCAATTGTGGAGATTGCAAGTAATCATTCTTCAAGACTTGCACGTCTCGGGGATTATTTGGGACCAGCTTTGTTTTGAAATTTTGGTGGTATTCTGTAGAAACGTGTACATAGAAAGTAAGATTAAAGATGCCTCAAGTCTGGCTTCTGGTTCAATTACTTTCCCACATACTGGTGTCCTGCTTCACTATATAGGGGGCTAACTTTGTCAAATAAATAATGGTAGGTCTTGGCGTACATAACTTTGGAAATGTTTGTTGGTCTCCTTATGCAGTGCTCTTAAAATAGTCGTATGACTTCCTAAAGCTTTCCTTTCATACCCAGCTTTCACACCATTTGCCTTTACAATGCTCTTCTTTTCTTCACACATATACCTATCAATACGGCACAGAGCGCCAGTTGGTGGACCAGGAAAATAATTACAAAATATTTTAATACAGAAGTACATATAGTAAAGTCATTCTATTTTGGAACGTGAAGATTTAAAATTGGGATGATTCAAAGAAAAAAATTTAACTATATTATGCTTTACTAATCCTAGAGAATTTATTTATTAATTTATATTTCTAAAAACAAATTTTTCACTATTTAATAAATGGGCATTCCATTACCAATCATTCATATAGCAGCAAGACAATATGGGTTTCAGATAAACAAAAATATTATGAGTAATCTGATGATGTTAAATAGCCTTTAAACTTAGGTGGTTAAAGGCTGATCAGGAGGACTAAAGTAAATTTTGAATATTTGTATATTTCTGGTATCTTTTTCTTCTTAATCCATTTTATTGCTTTTGCATGTCCTGTCAGATATTGTACATGAAACAGAGTACTGTATTCAACTGTATTTGAAGCCAAAAGAACTTTTTTTTACATACATTTGCTGGTGGATGAATGGACTATAATCATTTGATCGAGTTTACATTATTTTCCAATATGACTGGTCATTATGGAATGCACACCAGTCATATATAAGCAGGGCTTACTGTGCCTAAATTCCACTCTATACACAGCAAGCTAATTTCTCTCATTTTCACACTTGAATCTTCAACACTGACTGACAGCCTCAACAATTTCCAAGTTCATTTCCATTTTTACTAAACTTGGGAATGGCACCAATGATATCAAGCATCTAATAATGCGAACTTACCTACTAACATCAGCATGCCTTGCCATATTGAATGCAATGACTGAGATAGTGAAAACAGGGGAGACGATATTCTGTTCTTGGCAGTGACAACGATAAGGGAAAGGGCTAGTGCTACATCATTGAGTAAAGAATCATGTGCTTTTTCACATCCTTTCTGGAGCCACCCAGAGACTTGCCAACGATGACTCTGGCCAGGAAAGTGCAAGGACTCCACTTCAAACTCGCTGTTAAAAAAAAACAAATATAAGTTCATCAGCAAAATAGCCAAATGTAAATCTCGTGAGAACATGCAATCTTCACAGTAGGTTCATTCATGTCAGTGTAAAACATCAACAGTTACCAACACCAAATATGAATATTATAGCAAAACAAACAAAAAAGATTATTTTTTATTTCTAGTACATAACGAAGGTATATGAATTGACCCTGTTGCCACAGGTTGCATTTCCATTAAACACATTCTAAGTGGATCTACATGATTATGGTGATTCTTGCAAAGCATAGGGTGGAGTGTGAAGAATATCAACCATATATATTTAAGGAATGTAAGGGAGTATGCATTATGTATACGAGTAAGCATTCAATATATTGGTATGGGATGTATAATACCTAAATGTTGGAAGAAGGACATCTGAGAGGGATACAAATTATACCACCAAGACACAGGAAAATGTAAGGGCAAAAAGAAGAAAAAGGACTAACTAGAATTTACCACATATGGTAGTTTGGGAAGTCTTTCCTCCCTCTCTGAAAGGTAGAAAATCCTTATCTAAGTCCAAGCGGTCGTCCCATCACATTTATATTCATGCAGTCTACAGTATATAGTTCACTTTCCATTAAGAAAGTTTCTGTAACACTAGATCTAGTTGTGTGCTTTATGTGCAGAGATTTTCAACATGAAATCCACTAGCTTGTGTGGGTTAACTGGATATTCTCATAAATGGTAATGTATTCCATAGTTCATGCAATGATTAACAATACAAACAGGTTTAATGACCTGATGTATAGACAAAATACTTTTGTACTAATTTCTGGATATGCTTTTAAGCCTAAAAACTTGTAATTCTATATTCTCACTGGTTTCCTTGTGCCTATTAATCTCAACCTGATTCTGTTCTGTATCTATTCTATATTAACTAGCAGACAAAAATTTTGTAGTTACTTATCACTTTCAAGTCTACTGTGATCAGAATTACAGTAGACTTAAGAGGTCTCTAGCATTTAATTCCCAAACAAAACAATTGGAAAGAAAACTGCAAAACATTCTGCATAGTTACAAAAACATCTGCCCAGGGTTTAACAAAATACTATTATTCCAACACCATGAACAAGATTATGTTATTAAAGATCCGTAGTGAGAAGGTCTCACATTGTCTTTTCCTTAATCAGATTTCACTATTGTAACTCTTTACATATACGACAGACAACTCCTACCACTTTTGTCCATATTTCTTTGCCATTTAGATCTCCAACACAATGTGCTAACAAATCTATTGCAGATTTTTTTTCCAGGGCAATGTGGTGTCCTGGAGTTACTAAAATTTCCTGAAAAACTAGACATAAAACTAGTCACTCTGTCAATTTAAACTTCATACAGTTATCAGTAATTCCAAAAATTACTGACAAGAATTTTCTGCAAAAAGGTAATTTAATGGGTTTTACCAAAATTGTTGATAAAGACTATTTCCAACTGTATTTTTCCTGTTGAGCTACATAAAGCCCTAATCAAAAAAGTTCTTATATCAAAGAAAAGTTCTTATATCAACCCAATACATGAATGAAGTAACACATAAAATACTAAGTTCCTCGTATTGGGGACAAGTTTCTGATAAAAAGAGGCTCGACATGCAGCTTGAAAGATTTTTTTCATTATTATTATTACAGGCGATATACTCTAATATAGCACTGTACTGAATGTGTGGGCATGTGTATGCTCACTTTGTATGTCTATAACTAATTTTGGAGCTGTAGTTTGGTCTGAGATCAGTTTGTAAAACCCATTACACAGTGATGAAAGCTATCATTGTGACTAAATGCTCATGCATAACTGCTGCACTTCTTTCACTCTAATCATTACATTTGTTATCCTGAATTATTAACATATCTATAAAACCAAACCAAGAGTGAACACTTTTGTGACATTATTGAACATTTTGCCCTTTTATCACTTTAGAGTTTGAGTTAACTCATTTAATCCATAAGGATATACCAGTATTTAGGAATAAAGTTTTAATATAAACAAAATTCATAAACCAAAAATAATTTTATGATTTCCACACTTTACTCCTAATTTACCAAGTTAAACAAATGCCCTAAAATGAAATGCTTTATTGAAATAATTGATTCAGGCAGAGTATCATCTATTTTTCATTCATGTATTGCCTTTTTTTTTTTGAAGTTGAAAATTTAAGTTTTACTTAATGAAAAGCTGATTTATTTGCATTTATAAAAGATGTTTTAAGCTGAATTTTTCATAGTTTTATGGGAATTTAATTTTTATTAGCAATTCTCAAATTGTCATCTCTCATAAGTGCCTTAAGTGACTGACATAAATCAAGGTTTTAATTTAGAAAAAAATCTGCATTACAAACCATGATACAATCTGGCAAGTTTCTCCATTCTCTTTTATACCTAGGAACTGAGAAAAGATTTGTCAACCTTCTGGAATGATGCTAACATTTTTTGTACTGTTTACACATACTTCTGCTATGTGATAATGTACATGTTATTACTCTAACAGTAATAATTCAACCCAAAAGGTCCCACTGTCTTGGGAAGCAAGCTTTACAGCAAAAACATCCAGACTGATGCTGTCCTTCAGCATCTACAGGAGGACAAATACCAAAAGAAGGGAAAGGTCATTCTGAAGAAGCTAGTTGGGCTCAATGATGGAAACCTAAGGATCCCACACTGAATGATGCTAGAGGATAAAGAGCTCATACTCCTTGGCCTCAACCCAAATGTTATCAAGAAACCAAGTCTCCTTGCCAAGCAGCTAGAAGCTGAAGCATAATCCTTAGAAGACCAAAGTAGGTCAGGGTTGAGCAACTCCCTCCACCCCTTTCTGTTGGTTGAAGCCCTCACCAAGTGTGGCACCCATTACAAGAATTCCATTCTCACTAATGAGATGAAGGATGCTGCCAACAGCAGCCCTGGTACTTAACCAACACCAATAAGTACCACGGAAAATAAAACCTAACCTTGGCTGACAATCCAAATTTCAGTGAATAAACAATAACCCAGTAGGTGGCATTCAACAAGACAAGAACTTGACTATAAAAAGAAATCACTGCCATTAGAAATGCTTCTAGACTTCCCTCACCCTTCAATGACTTCAACCTAGGATATAAAAATGTAGTATTATAACCCACTATGGGTATACATCAGCCAAATGCCAACGTGCAACATCGCTAAATGACTACTTTACAAAGCAAGTTTCTCTTCTCACACTATACACAAGAACTGGAGCCCAGTGCATCCAGTCCAATTTTCTGAATAGCACTTTGCTCCTAACCCAAACACACTTTATTTGCTTTGCCAATGCAACAATTTCTTTTGAGTTTTCAGTTTTATAAGTTAATCAATATAGTTTCTAAATATACTATTTTAAAAGTTCTAATCTGATACTGTATACCATGCGTCCAGTACACAGAGAACAATCATCTTCAACAATTATGATTTATAAAAGACCCAACACTTATTCCCTTCTGACTATTTATAAATCTTCTACAATTATGATTTCTAACATCAAACTTATTTTCTGCTTCCTTTTGATACAATATTATTCTAATTTTTATCTGGGATTAAAAGTCTGTCTCCTATCTCCTACTACTTTTCTTGGACTATAACTTCATTTTCTCTTTTCAGGATACTGCATTTTCACCTGATCCTCTGTGCATCTTTATTCCTTCTAACTACCACAAGAATCTTTATAGTTTTTCTAATCCACAGGGCAAATAATCTAATGCATACATGACTAAGAAAGTGAGTTAATACAATTGCATACCAGCTTCTCATGATCACACTCAAAGTTCAAATCAAGGATACTACGGAAAGCATAAAAAAATAGGTCAGCTTAACACAAAGGAAATAACAATAGACATAAATTATCAGGTATTTCAAAACTAATGGATCTTGGCAACCAAACATACCATGTTAACAATAAATCTAAAATTTAGATTGACTGACTAATTTACTACTGGCCTACACTTGTACTGCAACAATAATTGTCAAATATGCTGGCCAAGATAAAGGTTGTACACAATGAAAACCACTGAGGTTTGTTATAAGTGGACATAAGCCAGGAGTTATAAATTTACAAAATCCCTCATTTACAAAAAATCAATATATGCAATACTGTACATAGTTATTACCATTCAAGTCAATGGTAAAAAATTTATTTTGCCCAAAAAACAAGATTTATTTTTTTATACAAACCTATAACTTAGAACCATTATGTTTGCCATGAAAAGTTCCCAGAAAACCTTCTCCAAAGGAAGCAGGATAGCAATTTTCTTTGACAGCTGAACAGAACACATGTACCGCAAGGCCTGGTAGATGTCAATGAACTACCTACCGTAAGTAAAATCAAATGAGTAAACTGTAACATCAACCTGTATCACCAGAGTGGTTAAACCTAAGAACAGGAAAATTGAATGGCTGCTAATAGTACATTAACACTTCGAGATTCCAGGGTATCCAAAAATATGTCTGGCTAATCTCACTCTGACCACTTATTGGCTTTGCAGTACCTTACTACTGTTTACTGCTTGCAGTAAATTTGTAGATTAAAATGTTACTTTGAAGCTGAATACCTATATACTTTATTGTAGTACATTAAAAAATGGAAAAAATCAATACAGTAATAAAGGGTCCACATGATTAAAGTTAACCAAACATTTTCCATGGATGACATCATTTGACACCACAGGAATCTTGACAGTTGGGGTTACGAACCTAAAAGGGCTAAATGCATTGGCCTACTAATTCCGTGATTTCTTTCATCACAAGGAAAATTTACTTTGCCAGAAAGTACAGTACTGTACTCCTAAATACATAGGACAACACAACCTTATGGTGATATTCTGGCTGTATTACTAAGTGCAAAAACCCACTAATCAGGTAAAATTATACCAAGAACTGAGTGTTTGATCATAAGAAAGGTTTTAATTAGCAAATGTGTGAAAAGAAGAGATAAAATGATCAACTGAGTGAAAAGAAGAGATCAGATGATCAAATGACTGAAAAGAAGAGAGAAAAAGATAAAAATTCACTTAAGTAGCCTTAAGAACAAGTGTCTGAAAGCACAGACAAATCGGGAATGAGCTTGGCTGTCAGCTGAGACCTTGCATGCCTTTCAATGCATGTCTACTTTTAAGACTGGGCTGCTCTTCTTCCTTTGGGGAAGGTTTGTCTGTGATCATTCCATGGTAAAAGACATAGCATTATAAGTTATGGATTTGTTATCAAACAAATACAATTCATTTACTATAAAGCAAAACACAAACAACTAGGCATTCTAGTTTATTCACTAATGAATATGAACCTACACATACAGCACAGTACTTACTCTCGGCCTTTGAATTCAATTAACAAAACAGTTTCATTGTCACCTTATTTGAATATCAACCCATATTAGGTAAAACAATCTAAACTGCAATCCACTTTCTGGACTGGTACACTTTGAACATTATAATAAACTAAAACCATATTCAAAATTAAATCAAAACAAAAGTTTATCCACAAGAAAATTAAAAAGCACCTGAAGAAAAAAAAATACTGTAATGCACTTTAACTCAAGTTGTATCTATAACGATTATAAAAGGCCAATAGTGACTTGTCTATACTGTATCAACACCAATATGAAGATATCCTAAGTGTGGGTAAAAATAATGTGCCTTCTATCCTAGAGGTGTCTTACACATCAGGCTTACAGTATACACCTAAATGTTTCATATGCACTAATACTCTTTAATACAGTGCTGACTAGAGAGAGAGAGAAAAAAAAAACATGCAGTAACTTAGCCCATACAGTATACATTAACTGACCTGTCTAATGCCACAAGGTGCAAAAAATTCCAATATCATGCACTTATAACTGTCAAAAATTATTAATGACCAGGAATTAAATGCATTTTCCATCATTTACATCTACAAGATTAATGACAATACAATTACACCTGTGAAATTAAACAGTACATCACCACCAAAGAGAGAACTATTCTATTAGCTTACCTTTGCAAAATAGTGATTAGATATATACAGGTACCTTCTTTTAATGAGTTGTAACTACAGAACTTTGTGTAAACTCTATTCACTGTACCTATCCTCACCAAAAAATTGAAAACCAAATTATACACTACTACTCACATATAGTTCAAACATGCATTTCAAGGTTAATCATGCAGTTTCAAATGGATAACGAGTTATTCCCCAGAATGAAACTCGGTCTTTCATATTGTTACACCTTTGTCTGAAGTCAACAGCTAACAAAATAAAAAGAATAGTTCCACATATTAACAAATGTATTTCATCTCTTAAGGAAATTCCACAGCTAATGGTAAACAAATGAAAACAAAAACATAACTAAAGAAATTTTCTTCTTGGAAATAACTTGCTATCTTAGCCTTCATTTCTTGTGCTATATGAGTGAACAACCATATCATGGATTAGGATGTGACCTAGCACAAAGATTACTTTCTTATTTCAAGGATACAATGTGGTACTTTCTTCAGCAGGCAATTAATACAAATTAAGATAAATGCATAACAATAGTAAGCAGTACCCTGAACCAAGAGCACCGAAAGATAACAGCTTCATTAGGACAAACTTCTGAGTAAACTACCATGTTTGAATAAATATATGTCACATACACATAAAAAGCCAAATCCTCAATTCAAGCATTAATTTGCCTCTGGTTTGCAACAAATTAAAAGATATATGCAATAAATAAGTTGAATATATACAGAAAATAAGATGTAAAATATATAAATGCCCAATTCAATGTACTGTAATTCCATTATTATGATTTTTGTCTGACTTGTATGACTTGAACCCACATATTATAACCACTGTGTTACCTCTAAACTGTATGCTATGTAATTACAAATGGCACTATAGTTCCTCTTTAATGGCAAGTAGTCATGAAGTGACTATGCAGCAATGTAAATAAATACTGTACAATGCAAGTAAACGTTTCATTTTCATGTTAAATACACACAGTAGGAAAGGTGAATAGTGCAGCTTTTACATGTTATGAGTTGAAAATCTGAGTAACCAATGCTTCACTGACATGTCTTTATTACAGTTTTACACTGAACTGTGCAGCTCCTTGTGAGAGTGTGTAATTAAAACTGAAATTATGACTAACGAAACAAAAGCTCTCTCTCCCACACACACACTAATAATGCCTGAAAGAGGAATGGAGAGAGAGAGAAAGCTTTAGAATACAAAAAGAAAAATAAAATGTGCAAATGTTCAAAATAAGATGTGAAAGCAAGGCAGATGGCTCTTTTTTATGAGTCAATATAAGTTCTTGAAATCACACCAAAGGCACTGTCACTGAGATTCATTTGCTGACATCTCATTTCATCTTGCTACCAAAGATTACACAAAGTAGCCAGTACTGTAGTGTTGGCAAAAAGTGAAGCTGCTCAAGTTTACCATCTTTCAACTTTGTGAGGGAAGAAACAGAGAAGGCCAGTTAATCCACTCCCAGCTGATGTCAATATAATTCAAATCAACACAACAGAATCACGATTAACCTCTGCTGGTAGAGTCATATTGCGAAAATGTAGGCTACAGCATTACAGCCAAATCCAGGAAAGCCCAAAATTGTCCTATGAGCAAAATATTCAAATTGATAAACACTTATGAAATAAATAGTGCAAGTGTACAGTATTACAAAGCCAAAAGATATGTATACCTGCCATATAAAGAAAAATGCCTGGGCCTTGAACCAAACAATGCTGCATGTGTGAAAATAAGTGTACTATACTTTGTAGAGCCTAAAGGCACCTCAAGATGCAGAAAGAAACAGCTTTTGTGATAGCACCCTTAAAGTCACAGACTTAGAAAATGACATGAGAATTTAATGTGACCATATTTTAATGCAACATAAAACCACTGGTTATGCTCTATTAAAGAGCCTTTAGATAAAACCAATTAAGCACTTACAAGCTTCACAATTAAAAGTGGCAACAATGTTACAAATTAACCTGACAAGATAAAGATAAACAAAATTTCTACTTGTCAGGTCCCCAGGATTTTAATATGGTTATGTATAATTTATTCGAAGTGGTTGACAATCCCCTGAGAAAAATTATAAAGAAAACAAAAAATTCCTTTTTTTTAGAATAACATTTAAATACTGTATAACAAAATTTAATTTTTATCAGATACAATACAAAGTTAACTGTATAAACTGTGGAAAAATGACATTTTTAAGATACAATGGAGTTTTACATATACTTACCCAGTAATTACTTAGCTAAGAGTTTCTACTTGAATGGCACCTTAAATTTTGAAATTCGCAGTAGTGATTCTTTTGTTTTGTGTTGGTGACAAGACCCCGCCCACTTTCAGGGTAAGATAGGCTAGAGGAACAACTAAGCCAATATATCAATTTGTGAGTAAAAAGCCACAATAATGTAAATGATAGACTGTATTTTTCCAAAATAAAAAAGCTTTCGACTGTTTGCACAACGGTCCTCTTCAGCCAACTCAGTTGGATGAAGAGGACCGTTGTGCAAATGGTCGAAAGCTCCCCCGTTTTATCCTTTTTGTATTTTGGAAAAATACAGTCTATCATTTACATTATTGTGGCTTTTTACTCATTATTTCCAATCACAATATAGTGATGCACCGCAGAAGATCAATTTGTTTATGCAAAAAAGTCCATGCACGGGGAGGAGGGCGGGCTCCATCCATAATTACTGGGCAAGTTTAAATAAAACTCCATTTTATCATAAAAATGTCATTTTTATATAAATAGTTTACCCAGTAATTACTTAGATGATTCCTCATTGAAAGGTGGTGGGGAATCATGGACAGTAAAATAACAATCTACATATGAAAAGTTAATGACCTAAAATAGGCTAACATTGAGACAATGTTTGTTGTTTCCTTACCTGGTGAGAGAGCTGAGCAGATAATTACTGCCTCTGGTTGGCACTCATCTCAACCTGTAGAGGCGTGATGGTATAGCCAGAGTTGTCTCTATGGAAGAGGGATATTCTGCAGCAAAGGAGTGCTTTGAAGGCTGACAGAACATACAGCAGGAACTTTGTGATGAAGATGAATAACGAAGGTCAACAAAGCTCATGTAATTTCCTCTGCCCAGGGGGCAGTACCAAAAAACAATAAAAAACCAGAAATAGAATCACCTACACCATAAAAATTAACATGACCACTACCCAACACTAAAAGAACTGGTGGGCACTCCACTCTTGTATCTTCCAGGCTTCCCCAGAACTCGACACCACAAACAAGGCGAAGAGCTAAATACATAGGAAGGGATACTTCCTACACTTCCTCAACCATCACTATGCCAGCCACGGACATCGGTCCTAGGGTACTGCAGTTTTCATGAACAGTTTCCACGTCCCGCAGATAGTGCATTGCAAACACCAACTTGCTTCTCCAGTATGTCGCTTGAAGAATGGGGGACAAGGAAAGATTGTGCTTGAAAACTACTGATGTAGCGACTGCCCTTACATTATGAGCTTTAACTTTCATGACTTTCAAGTCATTTTCCTCCACTTGGGAGTGAGATTCAATAATAAGATCTCCCAGAAAGAAGGAAATGGCATTCTTAGATGAAGGTCTAGGGGGATTTTTGACTGAGCACCACAAATTAGAAAACTGCCCTCTAATTTTCTTGGTTCAGTGCGGGTAGTACCTGAGGGTTCTCACTGGGCAAAGCACTCTATCTGTGCCTAAAATATCCGACAGGCTCTTAATGGTGAAAAAGGAGGCCAAGGGTGCGAAGGGTTCTCATTCTTTGCCAAAAAAACTTAATAAGAAGGAACAGACTGCATCTCTATTCAAAAAGCCGATCCTTCTGTCGATCACTTGCATCTCACTTACTCTTTCTGCAGTGGCCAGTGCTACTAGAAAAGTAGTCTTAGTTAAATCCCTCAGAGAAGAAGAGCGTGTAGGTTTGAAGCGCTCACTTGACAACCACTTAAGGACCACATCTAGATTTCAAGGGAAATTCTCCTCCTTTCTAGATTTGGTAGTGTCGAACGACTTAATCAGGTTCAAAATATCCTGATTAGAAGAAATGTCGAGGCCTCTGTGATGGAAAACAGAGCTGAGCATTGTAATGTAGCCTTTTATGGTGGAAGAAGACTTTCCTAGAGAAGACCTCAAGTAAAGAAGAAAATCCACTATTTGAGGGATAGACATCTGTGAAGATGAAACTCTGTTTCTTCTGCACCAGGTCCTAAAAAACTTCCACTGTGCCTGGTACAGGCGGCCCCCGGTTTACGATGGGGGTTCCGTTCTTGCGCCGCGTCGTAACCCGAAAATCGTCGTAAGCCGGAAAATCGTCGAAAATCATCAAAAATCATAAGTAAACCTTACTTTTAATGCTCTGGGTGCATTGAAGACGATGTAAACTGCATTATTATTGAGTTTTACATCAAAAACCTTCAAATTATGATTATTCTGCCGTTTTGGGGCCATATTTCTTCCGTCAGAAGCGCGACGACGCGTCGAAACCCCGAACATGCGTCGTAAGCCGGGAAATAATTTCTGATGAATATATTTGAAAAGCGTCGTAACCTCGGAACGTCATAAGCCGGAACCGTCGTAAACCGGGGACTGCCTGTATAGCTTGTTAGATGAGGCACATCTACATTTGGCAATGGCCTCCGCTGCCGATCGCGTAAATCCTTTCCCTCGGACAAGTCTACTGACAGTCGAAAGCCTGTCAGGGCCAGCATAGACAGGCCTTGGTGGAATATCCTGCAGTGCAGTTGTCTGAGAAGACTTGGAATAGCTGGGAGGAGCCTTGGAAAGTCTATGAGGAGATCCAGAAGGTCTGGGAACCATTTCTTCTGTGGCCAAAAGGGGGACACCAGAGTCATCTTTACATTGCTGTGAGAGCGGAACTTCTTGAGAACATCCCTTATCATTATGAAGGTTGGAAAAGTGTAAAGGTCCAGATTTGACCAATCTTGTACCATTGCATCTGTTGCCCATGCGAGAGGGTCTGGAACAGGGGAGCAGAACAGAGGTAGACGGTGATTCCGAGAAGTTGCAAATAAGTCTAGGGTTCGTAGTCCCCATAATCTCCAAAGGTTGGAATAAACCCCACTGTCTACTGTCCATTCCATCAGAAGGACTTGATTCTGGCAGCTTAGTTCATCCGCAAGGACACTGCATTTCCCTTGGATAAATCTTGTGATTAATTGGGCTCGGTTCTGGTCTGCCCAGCACAACAGATCTCTTGCTATTTTGCACAGGGAGAATGAATGCGTTCCCCCTTGACGTTTTGTGAAGGCCAAGGTTGTGGTGTTGTCTGCATGTACTGTACTGTGATTGTCTTGTTGCAGACTTCTGTTGCCAAGTAACTGAAACCCACGTGAAATGCTTTCAGTTCTCGTAGGTTGATGTGAAGCTGTTTCTCCTTGGGGGCCAAATTCCCAAGATTTCTCGGTTCCCGAGGAGCACTTCCCAACCCAGATCCAATGCATCGGAAAAGAAGTCTAGGTCGGGGCTTACTGGGAGAAGAGATTTCCCCTCCATCAATCTTTTTTCTGACTTCCACAATGCAGGTCCTCCTTCATCTCTGCTGTGATAGGAAAGAAGTGAAGATCTTGATGTACCTTCCGATGCCAGCAGGCTCTCAGGTAAAACTGTAGTGGCCTCATATGCAGTCTCCACAGTCTTACAAACTGCTCCAATGAGGCCAGTGTGCCTAAAACTCATCCACTGAGTTGCTGTGCATGCATGAAGGGTGAGAAACAGGTTGACCTTCCTTAAACAGTCCTCCACTATCTTGGGGTACAGCGAAGCCTGAAAACTCCGAGAGTCTATCAGAATCCCCAAATAGAGAATTCTCTGAGTGGGAGTTTGTTGGCATTTCTGGAGAATCAATAAAAGTCCTAAGTCTTGGGTCATGCAAATCATTTACTGCAAGTCCTCCATGCATTGATCCTTCGTGGGAGAGCAAAGTAGCCTGTCGTCTAAATAAAACAAGATCTTTACCCCTGCTAGATGGCGCCAACTCACCAGGGAAGTGAGTACCCTCGTAAAAACTTGTGGGGCAGTCAAGAGGCCGAAACAAAGAGCCCTGAACTGATAAACTTGGCCCCTGAAGACAAACCTGAGGTATTTCCTTGAATCCTCATAAATAGGGATATGAAAATATGCATCCTGCATGTCTAGGGAGACCATCCAATCCCCCTAACAGAAGAACCAACTGCGTTGTCTCCATACTGAATTTTGTCTTCTCTATGAAGGCATTCAAGGCATTCACGTCAAGCACCGGTATCCACCGCCCTGAAGACTTGGGCACTACAAAGAGTTGATTGTAAAACCCCTTTGACTCTGAGTTCCTGACTAGTTCTATGGCCTTCTTGCTGATGAGAGAGGAAACCTTCTCTGACAGGGCTGAATACCTCTCCGATCCTTTGGAGTAAGCCGTCAAGGCGACGGGAGTGTTGGTCAAGGGAGGCCTCTCTTTGAAGGGGATAGAATAACCCTCCTTGAGTACTTTGACTATCCACTGGTCTGCCCCTCTCAAACTCCATCTCTCCCAAAAGAGAAGGAGCCTCGCACCCACTGGGGCATGGAGGACTGAGGTCTCACTTGCAGGGTGAAGGTGGTTTAGTTGATGACTTCTTGATGGTTCGGGGTGTGAACCTAACTGATCCTCTGTACTTAGATTGAGAACTCTGCCTGCCCTCCCGAAAGGCCCTTGACAGCAGAGGAGAAGTAGTCCTGGTGGGTACTGCAGTCAAATCTCTGTCACTTTGTCAACTGTGTCAGAAGATCCTGAGTAGACTTCTTATGCATGCTGGAAAAAATTTCACTAACGGTTGTCTGTGGGAAAAGATGATGCTTGTCCAGCGGAGAAAATAAAAGCACTGACTTTTGGGACAATGTCACACCTTTAGACGTGCAGGAAACCAAAAGTTCCCTCTTCTTGAGTACGCCCATTGCGTATAGCGAAGCAATCTCCTGCGAACTGTCTCTGACTGCTTTGTCAGCACAGGAGAGAAAACCCAAAAGTTCCAAAGAGTAATCAGGCGGAAGTAATGGCTCTTGAACTTTCTTGGCAAGAGTGCCTAAACACCAGTCCATGAAACTTAAAACTTCAAAAGTCTTAAAAAGACTTTTCAGGAGGTTGTCCATCTCTTGCGCCGAAAAGAATACCTTCGCTGATGCTAGAGCGGATCTACAGCCTGCGTCAATGAGACCAGAAAAGTCCCCCTGGCAGGAGGCAGCCACTCCCAGGGAAGGAGCTTCTCCAGTAGCATAAGACAAGTGAGACCTAGAAAGAAAAGAAGGAGGGATACTAAACCAAGCCTTCCCCTGCTCCCTCTTCTCAGAAAGCCAGTTCTTCACTTCACTAAGGGCCTTCTTGGATAAGGATGAGAGAACCAATTTGGGGAGTCCAGCAGTGCCCGAAGGCTGACTACTCATCATGAAAGACAAAGCCGGGGATGAAGGAGTCACAGGAGAGAAGAACTCTGACAAATTCTGAAGTAAAAACTTCAGAAGTGACGCGTAAGGAGTCGTTGGAGAACCTTGATTGAAATCCTCCTCTTCAGATGAAACCGGAGACAAGGGAGCATCCGATGGAGGTTACAGGTTACTTAGCAGTAAATGGTCCATGAAGAAGTTGCAGAATGCTATCCAATTTGCTTAGAAGAGGGGCCAAAGCTGGATCCAAACTTGAAGCTTGAAGCTTAGAAGCCAACAACAAAATACTAGCAGCAGGCGGAGGAGTAGATGCATGTTGATGTGTCAGAGCTTTAGAGTGAGTGGATGTGTCTGGGAACTCAGGCACCACAGGGTGCCCGGGCACTTCAGGCATCTTGGGCGCTTCAGGAAGCTTAGCTGAGTCAGGATGTTTAGCCAAAGGCAGGCATTCAGGTAATACATGGTGCTCGGCAGCTCCTGGGCGCTCATCGCACAAAAACGCTCATCAAGAACATGGCACTCGGCCGAATCTGGGTGCCTAGACAAAGAACTTCGTTGTACACTAGAAGCAGGACGCTTAGAGTCAGAAAGAAGACGCTTCTTAGACAATGAGGAGTGACTAAATACTCGTTCCTGGCGCCCAGAACAGGAGAAGAGTTCAGGGGTGTCCCACTTACTGCAAGAAGGCTGAGGACTGTGAAGAGGCTCCCTCAACCTTTTTCTGGGAAGTCAAGGAACTAGATCCTTGGAAGAAGAACACCTCTTCAAGGGGCGTGACTCATCAGGGGAAAACACCAACGGCATCTTCTGTGCAGCGAAGAATCTCCCAAACTAGATAAGAGCTGATGCACATCCGAGATGCCTTTCCAACGGCTGTCTCTTGATGCAACCTGGGATGAAACAGGCTGGTCTAAGGGGGCAACTGCTTGTGGGCAGACCCCACTGACCTCCCTTGGGCTAACTGTATGCCTCCTCCCTGGTTCGGGGGAGTATGGCAGTGACCAATGCCCAGGAGAATCAGCGGGACGAACAGCCACCTCCTCCACTAACACTTCACTTTCACTTTTCTTATCGAACTTATCCACAAGGATACGAATCGATGCCCCTAACTGGGCCACTATACCTACCATCATATTGATTCTTTGCTCAAAATCATTTTCCATGTTGGCAAAGCAATCGGGCTTGGAAGTGTGAAAGTCAGGAGCAGGAATAGGTGGCCTAGGAGTATGTACTGATACAGGGGAAACAGTAACAGTAGGAGGAGATACAGCAGGAATATCTATACCATCAAATTTACGAGTCATCTGACTAGCTAATTTCTCGCCGGATTTAGCAGCTGCCTTCCTCTTGCGATCTCTCTCTAATTTACTTACATGAGAAGTCAAAGTCTTCCATTTATGTTTGTCCCAATCCCTGCATTCGTTGTATGTCAAATCAATGGTACAAACTTGCCCTCTGCAATTTGTGCACAGGGTATAAGAGTCATAGGTAATTTTTGTTAACAGGGTACTGAAGCCTTTGCTACGATACTGGAAACTAGAAGAGCTAGTGTCTGACATACTAACTAGCTAAAAGTCACAATCAGTAATAAAGTCAAATCAAGAAAAAACAATGCCAAAAGGCTACCATACAAAGAATACTTCACCGGCTGGGAAGAAACATGAATTGTCAAAACCAAGCTCCTTAGTCAACAAGGTGTGTGGACAATACAAGTTGCAGAAACAAACTGATCTATTGGCTTAGTTGCTCCTCTATCTTACCCCAAAAGTGGGGGGGGTCTTGTCATCTACACAAAACAAAAGAATTGCTACCGCGAATTTCAAAATTTAAACTGTCGTTCGAGTAGAAACTCTTAGCTAAGTAATAACTGGGTAAGTTACTTATATAAAATTCCTAGTGGTAGATGCAGCAATGAAGCAATCCTGACGTAATTATTATCTTCCCATAAAATATGTTTGCAAAATAAAATAAAAAAGCAATTCAGGATAAAATAAAAAGGTCAGTAATTTTCCTAGTTTCATGGCTTTAAAGGAATCCTCTTTTCATTCAAAACCAAAGTGAACCAATCCTTTACATAAACAATAAACAACATCATTTACACTTCACATTCATCTTCTTAACACTGAAACCCCATTTCGTTCTCAAATAACATTAATGAGTCTCCTTTTAAAAGCAGTTAATAGTAATGAAATTAAAAATCCCTGATAGGGATAACATGCACTCTCCCAAATGCATATTCATCTCCCAAATGTACTCGTATATTCATCATGATGGCAACTTATGCATGAACTCAAAGTGGACTAAATTTGGGACTTTTGCAATATATGTACATATCAGCTCTTTTAGCAATGAATTACCTTGTGCATTCCCAAAATTTATTTTTACATATCTACTAATCTTCATATAACATATACACTTTTCACTTGTCCAAAATGGTTTATATTTCTTTTGCAATTAAATTCCCAAAATTTCACTCTAGTGCAACAATTGCAGGAACATAATGCACACATACATACCGCACCTTCTATGTGTAGACATACACAAACTATTAAATCATATACTACATGTAATTTCACATTTATATCAGTCACATGAAAATGGGCATAAGGATATTACAACTGCTTATCACACACACGCAAACGCATACACACACACACACACACACACACACACACACACACAGTTGGTATTCAAATTCATGAACCTAACAAAGATGCAAACCTATCATACCACTTAAAATAATAAGTGATATCCCCATTTCAAAACATATCTACCATGTCACATTAATAAAATAAAATGAATTTCCCCTATCTACAAAAATATTCATTTCACTCTGAGGATTTAGGAATTTGTAACCATAAAAGCAACCAATGATATATCATAATAGCATATTCTATTCACATGATACAAACTCAAAAGCTCTGATTGTGTGACTGCCTTTGTAGCAAAAAAAAAAAAACAGTGTTACACGATCTGTAAACAATATGAAATAAATGTGGAGAAAATTGCTGAGGGAATTCATAACTTCTCAGCCCAAAAATTAGGGTGAAAATACATTACAGAAACTATGAAAGTACACATTCCTTCAAGATTAGTTATTCAGGTACCATTGCCAAATACTAAAGCATAAGAACTGCTTATGCTGGAAAATATCTGACAGACAATACATATCAGGAATCAATAAACTAGTGCACTGTGTAATCTTTGGAGGGACGAGAAGTAACATGAGCTTTCAATATGTGAATATATGAAAACCCTTCTGCCCACATCTGGCTATTCTAAAAGTGGTTTAAAGAACATGCAATTTTAATCAACAAAGACATACAGACTAACTGCTAATGATGACCATGCTTGTGTATTATAGGTTTGAAAAACCAAGCACAGAACAAACTAGGTCTGTCAGGTACTGTAATATACTTGGCTATTCTTTTGACTTTAAAAAAAAATCTTATTTGCTACAGAAAAGCACTGATAATCTAACAAAGCTGTTATCACTATGGGGAAAATCTGGACCAGGAGAAAAAGTTGAAAATTTCAGGGAACCAAACAAAAGTAGAGCACAACTACCTCAACCACACAATAGTTTACTTATTTGCCAGTGTCTGAGCAAAACCAATAGGCCATGGGTGTGGAGTGGAAGAGGGTGGGAAAAAGTCTAATACATTCACCTAGGGGAGTGTTAAGAGTGTTTTAAAGGGTGACATCCAGACCAACAGGAGGGTGAGACTACTACATAAATTTATGGTTAAGAGTAAGAGGAAGGGAGCATCATCAACAGCAGCAGCAGCAGCATCAGCAGCAGTACGGTACCCTGTACGGCGAAGTGTCTCCAGTTGGTAATCGGTGAGCCTCCGCCGCTTCCCCTGACTGTCTCGGTGCAACCTTACCGGAGGGTTAGTGCCAAGCGTTAGTACCAGCATGAGCATGAACGTTACTAACGTTTGCTCATACCAAGCATTAGTACCTCATCAGGTAAAAATCTACAACAATTGTGGGAAGTGTTAAACTACGCCAGTTTCTAAACTGGCAGTGAAATAGAATATGTACAACTAAGAATGAAAAGCTCCTCGTCCTCTGCATTACCCAATAAGGTAGAAATTAATTGCACTGTACTGTACTGCTTGGAACAAGGTATATATTGTAGTACACTGAACACAAGGGGCCTACCCTACATCATTGAGTAGTAAAAAATGTATATATCAGATAGAATTGGGACTCAAATTTCTAATTATGGTCAAGATGTAAAACTTAAAGTGATACTTAAAACTAGGCACCATGAGTGACTTAAATGATGTTTTTATTATTCAGAAACAGAGTATAAACCATCTAAGGAAATACAAAAGGGCATTTATAAAATATGAAATCATTTGTATTAACAATGTTCACAATAATATCCAATTCTTCTACCAGATATTTGAAGCTATTAATCTAACTTCATCAACAAAGAAGTGTCAACTCCTAACATCTACATGGCCATCAACAGTCCCAAGCCTAGTCTGTCTAACAGGGTACAGATAACGTACATCTAACACAGCATGAGTTATTTAGTTTCCACTGAAATGCTGAAATTAAATCTTTAACCTTAGTTTATCACACCAAAAATTCTTTAAAAGGGAGACAACCATTGGTAAACAAAACACTATACATTAAGTGAACATGTCAATGGTAGTAAAAGATAGACACTAATACAGTTATACACTTACAGTCATATTTACAAAGGGACCAAGGAATATATGTATTAGATATCAAACTTTCCATCACTCCAATGATACTGGAAGACTAAACACTGCATCGCTGTTTGTGTTCAGGTCATCGACTGAGGTCTTTTGAGAGCACACAGTACACTATGCTCATCAACTTCACAAACTAAAGCGAAAAATCCATGACACTTCAAAAAATAATTGCAGAGATAAAAAAACTCTAAGACCAGGGGATTGTTTCACATGAACAGCAATGAATTCTGACAAACATGCGAGGGAGGAGATACTGGGAAAAGATATGGACGGTGCTAAGTATCAAATACATTGCACAGAATACAATTCCCTGGGAACATCTGCTCGTATCATATTCATTAATGCTACAAGGTCTCCCAGGTTCTACTCTAGAATTTCTCAAAATATAAATTATCAAAATATACCAGACAGCATCAGACTGCATCTACAATGAATACTGTAAAATATGCTAATTCAGTAATATATTCTAATACCTTAGTATTATGAAGTACAGTAATGGAGGACCTCATGCATGTAGCCAAGGTAATAAATAAACGGTAATTTTTCAATAATTATCAACATGCTACTTCCAATACTAGAAATAACTCTAGGTAAAATATGGAATTGTCTAAATTTGCTCAAAACTGCAAGCACTATTACGCAAGTGGCTAACCAAGAAAAATCACACCTCTTGAATGACTGAATGTATATCACTGATAAATTTTCATAAATTCTAGCACTTGCTAAATTCTAAAAGCCCAATTTACAATTTTGTAAGCATAAAGCAAGACAAAAGTGGGATAAACTTCTCAAAAATTCTTTATAAATCTATTCTGAATGGGATGGAATTTGGACAGCCCGTTAACCCACAATACCATAAATGTATGAAGACTTAAGTCTAATTTTACATATTCATAACATTAAGTTCAATCCAAAAAAGCTCCAATTTTGACATTTCTTTTGCAATGTATGAAAATCAAAGCCTTTTTCAGAGCACTGGTGGAATACTAGTACACAAACACAGTAGTGTACCTCCTATTTTAATAATGACAGGCCCTGAACCTACAAAGGAACTAAAAATCTTTTTTAAATTTATTAATCAACTTTACAGTCAATTTTCAAAAGCCAATACTGCATCCCCATTTAATAGATAATTAAAATGGAAAGAAATTTTAAAACCTATGCCATCACACACAGGTGCCAATAACTTAATGTGCAACAGAAACTCTACATATTTTGTCCTTCCTTTTCTCTTTCACATATGGGCATCCTAAACTGTGGTAACTTGTTAGACAAGTTCGAGCCCTCTTAATTAACAATTAATAATATAATACTGTATTACATAGGATCCTTTGTCATATGAACTTACTTTAGATGAACATCAAGCAATAAATATTTACTTTATGTTTACATCTTCATCAACTTTTTTAGATCAAACCTCTACATAAAAACACAGATTATCTAACATTTTCCTACCATCCAATAGGAATAACCCTCAAATCGGGAGGCTTATGCACGTGTTAGTGTATCCACTTGCCAACATCTGATCTTGATTCATGGATATATTCCACCATGAAGTCTTTGGGTCTCAAAAAAAAATTTCTACCACCTATATGCTTGTATCACACAAACCACAGCCTTGGACAGCCTTACTATCTGGTCTGAAGTGATTAATCCACTTCAAACTGCAGTGAGAAGTTATCCACCAGGACACTGAACAGTGTGCACAAAATAAAATTTCTTGTAACAAAAATTTTTTCACTTCTAACTTGATAATACTGACTGAGATTTATATTCTACCTATCACATATACTGTACTTGGAATAATCAATTTTAATAGCTAGGCTACTGCAATAAAACTAGTTATCTGTTCATTAATTTATATGTCAAATTTTGATATACTGTACTCTTGGAACTAGATCTCAACAAAAAGACCCTACAAAACCCTGATCTCCCTTATTATGTGCCATTTTCTATTTACAACAATACTTATTCCAGTATGTAAGTGAATGTTATAGCAGTAGTTCATACATGGAGGATGGACACAGATGTTTGCAATAACTTATTTGGCATATGAAGGACTAAAATACAGTAATATCATGTGTCCTTAATGCAAAAGCATGTGCAAGTATGTGTGTGAGTGTGAGGGGCTGTCTTTGTGTGTGTGTGTGTGTGTGTGTGTGTGTGTGTGTGTGTGTGTGTTAACTTACCCCTTTTCCCTGATGGAGTGTAAGTGGTGGTTAGATAGTCTCCTGGGGTCTCCTTTAGAATCCACTGCCACAGCATCGAGCTCATCGAATGACGGCGTCACGAAGACATCCCTCAGGATCAGCGGCCGAGCTCGACCAAATAATCCTACGCCACCATTGCCACCTCCAACAAGACTACCCCCGCCTCCTGTTCCTCCACCCCCACCAGCTCCACCTCCTCCATTACCATTCCCACCTCCACCAAAATTACCTAGAAGAAATACAAGTTTTCATAATACACAAATAATTATAGTGAAGTCTCACTTCAACAGTTTGGGGTTTTTGTTATTAGCAGACAAGTTACCAGATTATTTATCTATGCCATATGGTTGGTCTTGAATTAATTATGATACAGTATAAGAAAGTCCATGTTGAACACACCAAAGAACTTTCCGTGGCTGAACATTTATCATACGCATACCAGGTACGAACACTGATAAAATATGAGGATTAAAGTCAGTGTGGGTATTTTTAAGTAAGTTTCAAAACACCCAGTCAAAAAGCGTCGTACCTAGAGGGGAAACAACACACATGCATAATTTTGTCTAAGAATGGTTAAACGTGCGATGGTAGTGTTCCCTGTAGATATAAACCTGCAGCAGTTTTCCAGCACTTAATTTGACTTGTAGCAAGTGATAATAAACATACAACTCATCTTTTTGGTTCACATTTTTACTCATGTTGTAACATGATTCGTAGCCGAACTCTTACCAACCTCATTCAATTTTATATGCATAATTTTTCTCAATGTACAAATACACCATCATTTTTCCAAAGTAATAAACATCATGGCTTGAAACATTCTCCCTATGTTTCCTATGATTCCTTCTCAGTCATTTCTATGACTGAATGAGTTTTCAAAAACTCCAAATCACTTTCAACTACTGTACTGTGAAACAATGTTCAATATCTTTTAACTAGGAGCAAAAACTCACAAGGCTTCCATGGAAGCTTCTGTCTAGAAATAAGCAGATTCTATCACTGAAAATTCAACAGGCACAAATCAAGAAACTGAAGATGAAGAGTATCAATTACATTATTATTATTATTATTATTATTATTATTATTATTATTATTATTATTATTCAGTGGTTTAGTGATGTGTAGGAGGTAGCTCTCGTGGGGTGTCAACTAGTTTTAACTAGTTGACACCCCAAGAGAACTACCTCCAATATGAATATTGGACAATAGCTTGCAACCATTCCAGCACAAGAAAAGCAATTAATAAGACGAATTGAGCATTTACTACATTATTATTATTATTATTATTACGATTTTTTGTTCTTTTTTTTTCTATCACAGTCATCCTATTGGACTGGGTGGTTTTTATAGTGTGGGGTTCTGGGTTTCATCCTGCCTCCTTAGGAGTCCATCACTTTTCTCACTGTTTCTAACAGCACACTCTTCTACATGAGTCCTGGAGCTACTTCGGCTTCTAGTTTTTCCAGGTTCCTTTTCAGGATCTTATTATTATTATTATTATTATTATTACAGACTGTATTACTACTGAGATAACAAAAGGAATGCTTATTTATTTAGTAACTTTTCACTACCTAGCTGGATGTTTCCAAATGATAATAAAATTTAATCCAAATCTACATTACATTAGCTAAGAAGCATTTTCATCTTCACAAAACTGAACCTATGATGTTGCAAAATAATTATTTCTAATATCAGTGAACCTGACTTACCTATGACCTTTTATATTATTTAGCACCGAATTTCTTTATCCATCAACCTGCATGTTTATGTTTCTGTCCATACACACCCGTCTTATATTATTACTTATCCATTTATGGGTCTGTAGAATTGTTCTTTTTAATTTTGGTTAGCACTGTCTCTTCTGACCTGTCCTCCCGACAACAATGACCATTGTATACCATAGAATTGTTGTCTAGCACTGTCTTTTCTGACTTGTCCTCCTGACAACAATGATCATTGTATACCATAGAATTGTTGTCTTGCACAGTCTCTTCTGACCTGTCCTCCTGACAACAATGACCATTGTATACCATAGAACTGTTGTCTTGCACTGTCTCTTCTGACCTGTCCTCCTGACCCAATGGCAACAATGATCATTGTATACCATAGAATTGTTGTCATAGCACTGTCTCTTCTTCTGACCTGTCCTCCTGACAACAATGATCATTGTATACCATAGAACTGTTGTCTAGCACTGTCTCTTCTGACCTGTCCTCCTGACAACAATGACCATTGTATACCATAGAATTGTTGTCTTGCACTGTCTCTTCTGACCTGTCCTCCTGACAACAATGATCATTGTATACCATAGAATTGTTGTCTAGCACTGTCTCTTCTGACCTGTCCTCCTGACAACAATGATCATTGTATACCATAGAATTGTTGTCTAGCACAGTCTCTTCTGACCTGTCCTCCTGACAATGATCATTGTATACCATAGAATTGTTGTCTTGCACTGTCTCTTCTGACCTGTCCTCCTGACAACAATGATCATTGTATACCATAGAATTGTTGTCTTGCACTGTCTCTTCTGACCTGTCCTCCTGACAACAATGACCACTGTATACCATAGAACTGTTGTCTTGCACTGTCTCTTCTGACCTGTCCTCTGACAACAATGATCATTGTATACCATAGAATTGTTGTCTTGCACTGTCTCTTCTGACCTGTCCTCCTGACAACAATGATCATTGTATACCATAGAATTGTTGTCTTGCACTGTCTCTTCTGACCTGTCCTCCTGACAACAATGACCATTGTATACCATAGAACTGTTGTCTTGCTGTGTCTCTTCTGACCTGTCCTCCTGACAACAATGATCATTGTATACCATAGAATTGTTGTCTTGCACTGTCTCTTCTGACCTGTCCTCCTGACAACAATGACCATTGTATACCATAGAACTGTTGTCTTGCACTGTCTCTTCTGACCTGTCCTCCTGACAACAATGATCATTGTATACCATAGAATTGTTGTCACATTTTCAACTGTTAAGTCGTGCTTTTTCATTTTTACAAATTATATATACTGTCAGAAATGATGCAGTTTTCCCTTGATTAAAATCTATTCAGCTGCTATTCAAACACATGGAGTTGACACAACAAGTACAGTACTGTACAGTACAATACGTGTAGTCATATTCCATAAAGTGCCATGAGCCTGTGTCACTCAGGTATCTCACACGTTGTGACTCAAAAACCATGTGTTTAAGAGGAACGTGAACTTTCTCAAATTTCAAATTCAAACAAACTTTGTTTTTTATGAAAAGAGATACCCCTAATAAAAGAGAACTTGATAAATGAACTTTCAACATACTCCTGAACTTATGTGATTGTAATATTACTGAAACACCATTACGCAGCTATAATAAAGCTTTCAATAACTAATTCTGTACTTGGAAATTTACGTCATTAACATTAAATGTTAAATTTTACACTTGCTATACAATTTTGCTTCTGAGAAAAATTTACACTTACACAAAGGATCCCTACTAAAACTCTCGATAAACTGTTTGTAATCAAAAGAATCATCATAATTCAATAACATTTATCATACCTGAAGAGGCTGTGGAAGCAGGATCATTTTGTACAGCTACATGGGATGGTAGGTGGAGAGGGAAAGTCTTCCAATGGTAGAGGACATCCTCCGCTACCTGCAAGGGGAAGAGGGATGTTAATTCTGTCATCAATGGGAAACACTAGAAGAAATCAAAACAAAAATCTTATGGCTTCCATCCACAGTTCAAAGCCAAAAAATCCGATCTCTATAAATTCAAGATTATATAGTATACTCATACGTAAATGTTATAAATAAAAGCCTTTCAGGATTAAAACTGCTGTCTACCAAAAAGCATCATATCTCCTGTGGATTCTACAAAAACACATATCTTTGACATTATGGTCATTTTTCCCAAATATCTTTTTATGAACACAGTGATCATCACTCAATGAGTACCAATCAAAACCAAATCCATAGTGATGGATATCCCAAAACTTCATTCAACAATCACTGTTTTATATAATTTTGCTAAGTAGTGAGACAATAAAATCAATGGAGGAAACTGCAAATTTAAGATAATTCACATTTTTCTTGGACATATGAACCTACAGTTTTTTTATATGGTTATACCTTCGAAAAAAAGCTGATAGGTTGTTGAAGCTTGGCAATAAGGTTGCTTACTAACAGTAAGTGAGTAAGGGTTAGTTTTCTACTCACTCGGTGAATTGCATTCACTTTTTCCTTTGGCAACAAGGACATGTGGGGTTGGTTTGAGATGGGCTTATGGTAAAAGACTTCAGAGGTTTGTATATCAAAGAAAACTGAAAATTATGTTGAATTTGCAAATTGTTTCTATGCAATTACAAACCTTGAATAGGAGAATATTACTGGGGTTGTTCTTTCACTCTAAAATTTCAGCTTCCAGGTCTCACAAATAAGCAAGAAAAAGATGACTCCAGTCACCACCTGTTCGCTCTGTCATATCCAGCCCTACAGCTGACATGGCCCTGTTCCCAAGTATGGTTTGTTTGTAACCTTACCCTAAGAAAATAGTATAGTTTCTGGTGTGGGACAGGATGATCAGTTCACAAGGAAGCATACCACTGCAAATTCCAAGATGATAATGCTTTTATTGTCCAATCACACCCAATTGTTTGTGTGACAAAAGTAGTCATATATATACTAACTAAAAATATGCCATAAATTGGAAGTTATTTACACCTGACCCAATTCCCAAGGAAAGGACAATTGGCTGCTGGGTCAAAGGAAACAGATGGAGATGAGATGCTTTTCTCTCCTTGTGGAGCTTGGGCAGCTACACATGTTGGGCAGTCATCGAAAATTCAGTACTCGTGAAACCAAGAAGTTCCTTTGAACACTACAGACATAGCAATGCTCAATTTCATGAGCCCTTGCCTAGGGTAAGGAGAGGTGTTATCTTAGCCCAATGACCCTGATGACCTAAGATTCTCACTCGAACTTCCAAAGCCAAAACTAAACTGAGTTCTTGAATACTTTCTTCCTGTGCCTCCCAGTACTAGCAAACAGTTGTCGACATTCAGTGTACGACACTAAGTCCTGATCAGGAGACACATTTTAACATGATCATCACCTAAAAAGTTTCAAAGAAAGGGGATTGAAGGGTCTTGAATCTCTCGTAAGTGACTGACAAGTTCTGCAACTCTGCCACAAATTCTGAAACAAACAAGACCAAGAGGGATTCCCACTAAGTATGAGACCATGCAGCTTGCCTACTCTCTTTGCCAATGCCAAGGCTAGCAAGAAGACTCATGGTTCATGAGGTGAGCAAGGCAAACAGAGGCAGAGTGGTTCAACAACTAAATCCTGAAATAAGTCTACTCAGTAAAAATGCATTTGCATAGTTTGAACTTCCTAAGGTCCAACAACTCAACTGAAGTACATGAATACACAGATCAATCCACAATTTGGTCACAGTAAAAACAAAACTTCTAGAAAACTGTGTGGTATTGAAATTCTCAAAAGAAAGGAAAGACCATTAGGATTAACATGTCTAGTGCTACATTACATGGTGGATCATTTATTCCTGGAAGATCTGACTGTACAGGATGAATCTGAATTGGTTCCTACAGCCTCTTCAGCCAAGCCATTACAACCACGAATTAATTCAAGCACTTCAGCATAGGACGATATGAACTCTTGTTGGTCCGCATCCTCTACATCCTGCCCTCGAGAGTCACAATCTGGCCTGTTGGTTACGCCGGGTGCAGTTAAAACGTCCTGATTTATAACTGGAGCATAGGATCTTTCAGGGCCTAAGACTTTCTTGTCCTGCCCTGGGGCCTGTAAGTCTCAGATTGGTTAACGATAGTTTGATAAGGGAGTCTGAAGGAGCAGATGTGGTAGCTGATGGCTGACTACTAGAGTAGGGGTGCGGTGAGAGCCGAATTTGACAGCCGGAAGATGCTACAGACACACTCTCCATTAATTTTGTAAGATGGGATGATGTCACGGAGCCAGTACACTTGGAAGCTGTCACGGAGGACAAAACTGGAGTGCAGGGGGACATATATTTAGATAAAAGGCTGGAAAGGGTTGGTACGCCTGGAAGGCCTAAGGAGTCCCAACATTCAGTCATCTTCTGCGCCTCACCTCCTGAAAAACCATACAGAAGAGCAGCTGAATATTAAATTCCCCTCTGAGCAGGGGCAGCAACATTTTTATAAGATCTCCTGAACGCCCCAGTCATTGTCTCCTAAAGTAAGCAATAGACAAATGTGAGGCAGTAAAATCTTCAAGGGAGGAAGAAGCAGAGTGAGAAGATTTTGGTAAGGAAGAGCCAGAACAAGAAGAAATCCCCAAGTGGACACCGCCATGGAGGAAACTTAAAAACATTCCCAAGTAGGCACCAACTTCCTTCTATACTGCATTTATCAACATTCCGTTGCTCAGGAGGCCAATCAACACACTCAGGACATGGGTTACTTACAGTACACTGCAAATGTTAGATCTACACCTGCCTTATGTTAAGACTGCAGGTTTGTTTGTTATTTATGAAAAATGCAAATTTTTTAAATTATGACATTTTTATAATAAAATAATTTTATAAATACTACCAAATATAATTACATAACTATTAGTTTCTTTTAACCAGCAGATTAAAATTTTGAAATTGCAGGTCAAGCTAATTAGTTTGGTTTGCGATTTATAAGAGAAGGTGACATAATGCCCTGCCCACTTATATCCAAGTGAGGGGAGGAGGGTGAGTTCCGATCATGTAATTACTGGTAAGTATATATAAAACTTTATTTTATTATAAAATGTCATTTTATATTGTTTTTACCCAGTAATTACATAGCTGATTCCCACATTGAATGGAGGTGGGAATGTTGACACATCTACCCAAAACATTATTAATTGTAATGAGTTTGAGAATAGAAATTGGCTAACATTAAATCAATGTTGTTGAACCTTACCTGATAAAGAGCTGCTACAGGTGGATACTGCCTCTGGTTGGCGCTCATCTTATCCAGTAGAGGCAAGGCAGGAGCCTTGAGGGCCTACTACTACAGTGGGTGCTTTGTAGTGATGGACTAACTTCCGAGGGCTAGCGAAGTACAAGATGCCCCTGCCCAGGGCACAGCACCACACAAAATAACCAGAATAAATAGTCACCATAACCACAAAAAAACAAATTAAAAACACCAATACCCAACCATTAAAACCAAAAGACTGGAGGGTACTCCAAGTACATAATACTCCAAAAACTCAACACCCTAAGCAAGGCGATGAGATTAAAGAAAGGACATTGTTTTCTATGTTTCCTCCCCCAACCCCATGTGAGCCGCGTAAAACGGACTCAAGGTACTGCACTGATCATAAGTACTCTTGATATCCCTTAAATAATGCGATGCAAACACTGACTTGCACTTCCAAAAACGTTGCTTGCACAATTGACGTGAGGGAGAACCCGCGCTTTAAACGCCAAAGATGTAGAGCAACCGCTCTTATCTCATGGGTTTTACCTTGTAAGAGGAGAGCAAGTCTTCGCCACCATGGAATGTGCTTCAAAAATCAGGTTCTCAGAAAATGCTAGGGCATTCTTAGACAAGGGTCTAGAGGGATATTTCACAGAACACCAAAGATTCCTTGAAGTACCACGAATGTCCTTCGTTCTGTGAAGATAAAACTTAAGGACCCTTACTGGACACAGAGTTCTTTCTTCTTCAGACAGCCCTACTATCTCGGACAGACTCTTGATCGTAAAAGAACGAGGCCATGGATTCGATGGCAATTTGTTCTTAGCCAGAAAGTCTAGGGAAAAGGAGCAAACTGCATTTTCCTGAGAAAATCCATTCTAGGGAAAAGGAGCAAACTGCATTTTCCTGAGAAAATCCAATGTTTCTGTCTACAGCATGGATTTCACTGGATCTCTTTGCGGTGGCCAAGGCGACCAGAAAAGAGTTTTCCTGGTTAGATCCCTTCAAGAGATAGATTGCATGGGCTCAAAACGTGAACTGGACAGCCACTTAAGTACCACGTCTAAGTTCCAGGACAGCAAAGGTTTTTCTTTAAGCTTTGCAGTATCAAAGGACTTAATAAGGTCGGACAAATCCTGGTTAGATGATAAGTCCAATCATTTAAGGCAGAAAACTGAGCTAAGCATAGTTCTGTAGCCTTTAATGGTAGAGGTGGAAAGTCCTTTAGTGGAGCCGTAGAACAGAAGAAAGTCTGCTATTTCTGCTACAGAGGTATCAGAAGAGGACACGTTATTTTGTTTGCACCAGGACCATTTACAAAAGATAGACCATTTAGCTTGGTAGACATTATCTGCAAAGTGTCTGTCTTCTACACTTCGACCACTGAGATTGCGTCTGCAGCCAATCTTGAAAAGCCTTATTTTTGGCAGAGCAGTCAACAGTTTGAATCTGTTGGAAATGGCCAGAGAAGACAAGTTTTGGGTGGAACCGAGTGACAGTCTGAAGCTGTGGTTGCATCTGAGAAGTTGTTGCTTCTGTGGCAGCAGTCTTGGGAAGTCCGAGAAGAAGTTCTAGTAGATAATGGAACCAGTTCTTTGCTGGCCAGAAGGAGCTATCAAGACCATGGACAGGTTTTGATGAGACCAGAATTTGTTGATGACTTGTCTCACTAAACTGAATGGGGGAAAGGCATACAGATCTTTGTTCAACCAATCCGCAACATTGCATCGGTCACCCATGCCAAAGGGATCTGGTACTGGTGAGCAGAAGAGGGAAGTCGATGATTCCTGGAGGATGCAAACAAATCTATCGTGGGTTTCACCCAGAGCTTCCACAGATCCAGGCAAACCAATGGGTGATGTCCATTCTGCGGGGAAGGATCTGTCTTTAATGGCTCAATTCGCCGGCCAGAACGCTGAGTCTCCCTGGATAAAACGATTGTCACTTGAGTGTCGTTTCTGGTGTAACCAGAGAAGAACCCATTTGCCGCTTCGACATGGGAGAAAGAGTGGGTTCCCCTTGCTTGATGTACACCAGTGCTGTCATGCTGTCTGAATGCACTGCTACTGTCCTCCCCCGAATTTCTGAAGCGAAGCACTGTAGGCCCAGAAATATCGCCTGTAATTCTTTTACGTTGATGTGCCAGTTTTTCTGTTCCTGAGACCAGGTCCCTGACACTTCTTTTAACCCCAAAATAGCTCCCCAACCTAGGTTTGGCACATCTGAAAAGAACTCTAGGCTGGGGTTCAGAGGTTGAAGAGATTTCCCTTCTAATAGTCTCTTCCTGGAATTCCAACAACGAAGGTCCTCCTTGATTTCCACCGTTATCGGGAACACAAACGAGTCCAGAAACTTTTTCCTGTTCCAGCTGGCTTTGAGGAAGAATTGGAGAGGTCTCGGATGAAGTCTTCCCAGAGTGACGAATTGTTCCATGGATGAGATGGAGCCTAGAAGACTCATCCATTGACTGGCTGAGCAAAAATGTAGTTCCAGAAATTCTTCCACCGTCTGGAGACACTTTTCTATTATCTTCGGGACTGGAAAAACCCGAAAATCCCGAGAGTTGATCGTCATTCCTAAATAAGGAATCTTATGAGAAGGCGTTAGGAGAGACTTGTCCCGACTGATGAGAAGGCCCAATTTTTGGGCCAAGAGAAGAGTCGTGCGAATGTCCTCCGTACATTGAGCTTTCGAGCTGGGAACGTAGCAGCCATTCGTCTAGATATAGGGAGATCTTTATCCCCATCAAATGAAGCCATTTCGCTAGGGGAGCCAATACCCTGGTGAACACTTGCAGCACCATTGAGAGACTGAAGCACAGAGCCTGAAATTGGAACACCTTGTCCTGAAACACAAACCTGAGGTACTTTCTTGAAGTCGGATGCACTGGAATGTGAAAGTATGCATCCTGCATATCAATGAACGCCATCCATTCTCCCTGACAAATGGATGCAAGGACCGATTGGTTTGTTTCCATCTTGAATGTTGTCTTTTTGACAAAGACATTTAGAGCACTTACGTCCAAAACGGCTCTCCAGCGCCCCAATGACTTGGGCACTACAAAGAGATGGTTGTAGAATCCCAGAGAATGAATGTCCTCTACTAACAAGGGACCCAACCTCTAGCAAGAGAGCAGCAAATCTCTCTGAGCCTGGGGAGTAAGCTGTCAATCCAACAGGCTTGCCGATTAGAGGAGGTTTGTTCAAAAAGGGGACAGTGTAGCCCTCCTTCAGGACAGACACTATCCAAGATTCTGCTCCCTTTTGTTCCCACCATTCCTAAAAAGCAGAGGAGCATACGCCCTACCTGAGTACAGAGGACTATGGTTTCATTTCTTGAAGTAAGACTTGGAAGGAGGACTTCTTGATGGAACGCTATGGGAAAATGTGTTCTTGTTCTAGTCTGGGATCTAGAACGGAGCCCAAAAGGAGTAAGTTGCAGCGGAGACGAACATCTAGGAAGAAAGTCAAAGAATCCTTGGGTGCCTTTGTAGATTGGGAGAGCAGGTCCTGAGTGTTCTTTTCTGCAGGTCAGAGGCTATGTCCAGTACTGTATAGCCTATGGAAAAAGATACGTCTTGTCCAAGGGGGAGAATAGGAGGGCCGATCTCTGAGACGGAGTGACACCTTTCGAAGTAAAAGAACACCAAAGCTCTCTTTTCTGAAGTACACCCATGGCGTACAGACTAGCTAACTCTACTATCGCGAGCGCCCCTGTCAATACAGGAAAGTACTCCTAAGAGATCCAACGAGATTTCTTGAGGTAACAAGGAGCACTCTCTAAGCTTGTGCGCCAGGGTGCCCAACTCCCAGTCTAGGAGGCTCAACACTTCGAACACCTTAAAAATATTCTTGAGAAGGTGCGCAAGTTCCAAGGCTGAAAACATAATTTTGGCTGAGGAGAATGCTGATCTCCTAGCCGATTCAATAAAACTGGAGAAGTCTCCCTGAGAGGAGTCAGAGACTCCCAGGGAAGGAGCTTCTCCAGCTGCATAAAACGTGTAGCTCAATCTGGACAACTTGGAAGGTGGGAAACAAAAAACTGCTCTGCTTTGTTCCCTCTTCTCAGAAAACCACCCTTCTACTTCATCCAGTGCCTTCTTTGCTAAAGAGGAAGGAACCACTGTTGGTACTCTGAAGAACCGACTGAGGGGGCTTCCAAAGAAAGTCGAAGCAGGAATGGTGGAGTAGCTGGCTAAAAGAAGCTTGGATAAGTCGCTAGCAGGAACCTCAACAGCGCAAGAGTATACCACGAAGGAGCATCTTGATCTGAAACAACTCTTCCTCCGATAGACAGGAGAAAGCGCTAAGTCCGCTGTCATCTGAGCTGTAGGAGCAGCCTTCTGAAGCAAACTGAGAATATTATCCAGTTTGCTCTGAATCGGGTCAACTGAAGGGGGAACAATGTCGGAGACGACACTACTAAGAAGAGGTGGAGGAGCGGGTGCCAATGGGCGCTCAGGGGGTGCTATAGAGACAGGCGCCAATGACAAAACCTATTGGTGAACGGGCGCCAGTCAGCGCTCAACCACTTGGGCTCTTCAACGCTAGTTGTTGGCTGCTTGGGCGCTGACTGTAGAGATGAAGGTGCTGGGTGCACAATTCCTGATGTAGTAGTTCCTTTATTCGACGAAGAACGTCTCCGCGCCACAAGGCGCTTCGGCGCCAATTTATGACCATCGTCAGATGAAGCAGAAGAGAATTGTTCCGGGGTATCCCAATGACTACACGATGGGCGCTCTGAATCCTTGCCCTTCTTACAAGGAACAGGGGAAGAAATCTCAAACTCCACTGCATGCCTTTTCAGCGGGCGTGACTTGTCCGCATAGCGCCGTGCGCGCCTAGAACTAAAATCTTCAGAGCTGGAGGGCATACAGTGAGCACTCACTTGAAGGCCTTTCCAACAGCCTTTGTTTGCAGTCAGAGATTCATCAACAGACTGAACCAGGCAACTGCTCAGGGACAGACCCCACCAGCCTCCTCAGCTGCCAGTTTGACTCATCCCAGGTGCTGGGGAGTATGTCAGAGACCTTGGCCTAGGAGAATCAGCGGGCCAAACAGCCACCTCCTCCACTACCACTGCACTTGCACTGGGCGCCACGGGAGCTCTGACTCACTTTTATCCACTAGCACTTTCACCGATGACGCTAATTTAGTAGCGATCAATTGCACAATCAACTCGAAGGGAGTGTCGATTTTCGAATCCAGACTGGTGATGGTGTTAGGGTCGGAAACATGAGAGCCAAGTAAAGAAGAGGGTTGCACAGGTGGAGGAGATGGAATGGGATCGGAAGAAATTACAGGTGCAACTGCATCCGACTTAGCGGATGAATCCTGACTGTCTAAAGCTTTACTAGATTCCCTAGCAATAGCTTTCCTCTTCCAATCTCTAGCCAGTTTCTGAAGATGTGAATCTAAAGTCTTCCACTTCTTTAAATCCCAGTCGCTACACTCCTCACAAAGTATATCCACTGAACATGTTTGTCCCCTACATTGAACACAAACAGTGTGAGAGTCGTAAGATTCTTTAGTCAGTCTAGTACTGCGACCTTTGCTACAATACCTAATACTACAACTACTAGTGTCAGACATCCTGGAAAATTCTAATACAAGTCCAAAAAACGGTCAAAGAGTCGTAAACCAATGAGCAAAACTCGCCTAACACTGTCTTAATTATGCCAAAAGGCTACGAAAATAAATACTTCACCAATTGAAGATAGAGCAACAACCAGCAAAGTATAAATTTCAAAATTCAAGTTGCCAACCACAGTCCTTCCACCACAGCCGGCAGAAAATGCCTGCCCAGGGGCGCAATTACCACACAAAATAACCAGAGTAAGTAGTAACCATAACCACCAAAAACCAATTTAAAAACACCAATGCCAACCATTAAAACCAAAAAGCTGGAGAATTGCTCAGAGTACATAATACTCCAAAAAACTCTCAACACCTAAGCAGGCGTGGGATTAAAGAAAGGACATTGCTTTCTATGTTTCCTCTCCCAACACCATGCCAGCCACCTAAAACGGACCCAAGGTACTGCACTGATCATAAGTAGTCTCAATATCCCTTAAATAATGTGATACAAACACTGACTTGCACTTCCAAAAACGTTGCTTGCACAATTGACGTGAGGGATAAATTGCGCTTAAACGCCAAAGACGTAGCAACCGCTCTTATCTCATGGGGTTTTACCTTGTAAGAGGAGAGCAAGTCTTCGCTCACCATGGAATGTGCTTCCGAAATCAGGTTCCTCAGGAAAAATGCCAGGACATTCTCAGACAAGGGTCTAGAGGGATACTTCACAGAACACCAAAGGTTCCTTGAAGTACCATGAATGTATTTCGTTCTGTGAAGATAAAACTTAAGGACCCTTACTGGACACAGAGTTCTTTCTTCTTCAGACGGCCTACTATCTCGGACAGGCTCTTTGATTGTAAAAGGGCAGGCCCTGGATTCGTGGCATTAGTTCTTAGCCAGAAAGTCTAGGAAAAGACGACTTCATTTCTGAGAAAATCCATTCTAGGAAAGAACCATTTGCATTTTTTCTGAGAAAATCAATGTTTCTGTCGCATGGTTTGCTGGATCTCTTGTGGTGGTGGCCAAGGCGACCAGAAAGAGTTTTCCTGGTTAAGTCCTTCCAAGAGATAGATTGCATGAGCTCAAAAGCGTGAGCTGGACAGCCACTTAAGTACCACGTCTGGTTCCGGGACGTAAGGTTTTCTTTAAGCTTTGCAGTATCAAGAGACTTAATAAGGTCGGACAAATCCTGGTTAGATGATAAGTCCCATTCATTTAAGGCAGAAAACTGAGCTAAGCGCGGCGCTCTGTGGCCTTTAATGGTAGAGGTGGAAAGTCCTTTGGTGGGCGTAGGAACGGAAAGTGCAGCTATTTCTGCTACAGGTATGAGAGAGGACCGTTATTTCATTGCACCAGGACTGAATGAGCCACTTGGCTTGGTAGACATTATCACGTGTCTGTCTTCTATGCCACGCAGTGCGTCTTGCAGCACTCTTGAAAGTCCTTTCAGAGCAGTTGCCTGACAGTTTGAATCCTGTTGGGGCCAGAGAAGACAAGTTTTGGTGGAACCCACAGAAGTGAGGTTGCCTGAGAAGTTGTTGCTTCTGTGGCAGCAGTCTCGGGAAGTCCGCAAGAAGTTCTAGTAGATCCGGGAACCACTCTTTTGCTGGCCAGAAGGGGGCTATCAAGATCATGGACAGGTTTTGATGAGACCGTAATTTGTTGATATTGTCTCACTAAACTGAATGAAAGGCATGCAGATCTTTGTTCAGCAATCCTGCAACATTGCATCGGTGTTTATGCCAAAGGATCTGGAACTAGTGAGCAGAAGAGAGGAAGTTGGTAATTTCTGGAGGATGCAAACAAATCTATCATGGGTTTCCCCCAGAGCTTCCACAGATCCAGACAAACCAATGGGTCTAATGTTCATTCTGTGGGAAGGATCTGTCTTTGACAGCTCAATTAGTCACCGGAGACGTTGGTCTCTGAATGAAAGCATTTGTCACTTGAGTGTCGTTCTGGTGTAACCAGAAGAAAGCCCTTGCCGCTTCGCACAGGGAAAGAGTGAGTTCCCCCTTGTTTCTTGATGTACGACAGTGCCGTCCTGCTGTCTGAATGCACTGCTACTGTCTTCAGTGAACTTCTGAAGCGAAGCACTGCTTAGGCCCAGAAATATAAGCCTGTAATTCTTTTACGTTGATGTACAGTTTTTCTGTTCCTGAGACCAGGTCCCTGACACTTCTTTTAACCCCAAAATAGCTTACAGCTAGGTTTGACACATCTGAAAGAACTCTGGGCTGGGTTCAGAGGTGAAAGAGATTTCCCTTCTAATAGTCTCTTCTGGAATTCCCTGTGAGGTCCTCACTTGATTTCCACCGTTATCGGAACACAAGCAGTCCAGAAACTTTTCCTGTTTCAGCTGGCTTTGAGAAAAATTGGAGGTCTCGGGTGAAGTCTTCCCAGAGTGACGAATTGTTCCATGGATGAGATGGAGCCTAGAAGACTCATCCATTGACTGGCTGAGCAAAAATGTAGTTCCAGAAATTCTTCCACTGTCTGGAGACACTTTTCTATTATCTTCGGGACTGGAAAAACCCGAAAATCCCGAGAGTTGAGCGTCATTCCTAAATAAGGAATCGTATGAGAAGGCGTTAGGAGAGACTTGTCCCGACTGATGAGAAGGCCCAATTTTTGGGCCAAGAGAAGAGTCGTGCGAATGTCCTCCGTACATTGAGCTTTCGAGCGGGAACGTAGCAGCCATTCGTCTAGATATAGGGAGATCTTTATCCCCATCAAATGAAGCCATTTCGCTAGGGGAGCCAATACCCTGGTGAACACTTACTGGCGTCATTGAGAGACCTGAAGCACAGAGCCTGAGTGGAACACCTTGTCCTGAAACACAAACCAGAGTACTTTCTCGAAGTCGGATGCACTGGAATGTGATATGCATCCTGCACATATCAATGAAGCATACATCCATTCTCCTGACAAGTGGATGCAGGGCCGATTAAGTTTTGTTTCCATCTTGAATGTTGTCTTTTGACAAGACATTTTAGAGCACTTATGTCCAAAATGGCTCTCAGCTTTGATGACCAGGCACAAAGGAGATAGTTGTAGAATCCCAGAGAATGATCTCCTCTACTAACAAGGGACCCAACCTAGCAAAGAGGCAACCGTCTCTCTGAGCCTGGGGAAGTAAGCTGTCAATCCAACAGGCTTGCGGATTAGAGGAGGTTTGTTCAAAAAGGGGACAGTGTAGCCCTCCTTCAGGACAGACACTATCCAAGATTCTGCTACCTTTTGTTCCCACTGTTCCCAAAAGTGGAGGAGCTGCGCTCCTACCTGAGTACGGAGGACTATGGTTTCATTCTTAGAGTAAGACTTGGAAGACTTCTTGGTGGAATGCTGTGGGAAACGGGTATGTGTTCTTGTTCTAGTCTGGGATCTAGAACGGAAGCTCCGAAAGGGAATAGGTTGCAGCGGAGACGAACATCAGGGAGCAAGAGTCGAAGAATCCTTGGGGTGTCTCGTAGATTGGGAGAGCAGGCCCTGAGTGTTCTTTTTCTGCAGGTCAGAGGCTATGTCCAGTACTGTACCATAGCCTATGGAAAAAGATGCGTCTTGTCCAAGGGGGAGAATAGGAGGGCCGATCTCTGAGGCGGAGTGACACCTTCAGTAAAAGAACACAAAGCTCTCTTTTGCTAAGTACACCATGGCGTACAGACTAGCTAACTCTACTACTCGCGGCGCCCCTGTCAATACAGGAAGGCCTCCTAAAGTCCAGCAGGATTTCTTGGGGTAACAAGGAGCACTCTCTCTGGCAATGCCAGGGTGCCCAACTCCCAGTCTAGGAGGCTCAACACTTCGAACACCTTAAAAATATTCTTGAGAAGGTGCGCAAGTTCCGAGGCTGAAAACATAATTTTGGCTGAGGAGAATGCTGATCTCCTAGCCGATTCAATAAAACTGGAGAAGTCTCCCTGAGAGGAGGCAGAGACTCCCAGGGAAGGAGCTTCTCCAGTTGCATAAAACCTGTAGCTCGATCTGGACAACTTGGAAGGTGGGAAACAAAAAGCTGCTCTGCTTTGTTCCCTCTTCTCAGAAAACCACCCTTCTACTTCATCCAGTGCCTTCTTTGCTAAAGAGGAAGGAACCAATGTTGGTAATTTCGAAGAACCGACTGAGGGGCTTCCATAAAGAAAGTCGAAGCAGGAATGGAGGGAGTAGCTGGCGAAAAGAAGCTTGGATAAGTCGCTAGCAGGAACCTCAACAGCGCAGAGTATACCGACGAAGGAGCATCTTGATCTGAAACAACCTCTTCCTCAGAATAAACAGGAGAAAGTGCTAAGTCCGCTGTCATCTGAGCTGTAGGAGGAGCCTTCTGAAGCAAACTGAGAATATTATCCAGTTCGCTCTGAATCGAGTCAACTGAAGGAGGAACAATGTCAGAGGCTGACACTACTAGAGCGGTGGAGGCGGGTGCCAATGGGCTCGGGGGTGCTGTAGAGACAGGCGCCAGTGACAAAACCTATTGGTGAACGGGCGCCAGTCAGCGCTCAACCGCTTGGGCTCTTCAACGCTAGTTACTGGCTGCTCGGGCGCTGACTGTAGAGATGAAGGTGCTGGGTGCGCAATTCCTGATGTAGTAGTTCCTTTATTCGACGAAGAACGTCTCCGCGCCACAAGGCGCTTCGGCGCCAACTTATGACCATCGTCAGATGAAGCAGAAGAGAATTGTTCCGGGGTATCCCAATGACTACACGATGGGCGCTCTGAATCCTTGCCCTTCTTACAAGGAACAGGGGAAGAAATCTCAAACTCCACTGCACACCTTTTCAGCGGGCGTGACTTGTCCGCATAGCGCCGTGCGCGCCTAGAACTAAAATCTTCAGAGCTGGAGGGCATACAGTGAGCACTCACTTGAAGGCCTTTCCAATGGCCTTTGGTTGCAGTCTGGTATTCATCAACAGCCCGAACCGGGGGCGACTGCTCGGGAGCAGACCCCACCGACCTCCCTTAGGCTGCCAGTTTGACTCCTCCCAGGTGCTGGGGAGTATGTCAGGGACCTTGGCCTAGGAGAATCAGCGGGCCAAACAGCCACCTCCTCCACTACCACTGCACTTGCACTGGGCGCCATGGGGCGCTCTGACTCACTTTTATCCACTAGCACTTTCACCGATGACGCTAATTTAGTAGCGATCAATTGCACAATCAACTCAAAGCAAGTGTCGATTTTCGAATCCAGACTGGTGATGGTGTTAGGGTCGGAAACATGAGAGCCAGGTAAAGAAGAGGGTTGCACAGGTGGAGGAGATGGAATGGGATCGGAAGAAATTACAGGTGCAACTGCATCCGACTTAGCGGATGAATCCTGACTAGCTAAAGCTTTACTAGATTCCCTAGCAATAGCTTTCCTCTTCCTATCTCTAGCTAGTTTCTTAAGATGTGAATCTAAAGTCTTCCACTTCTTTAAATCCCAGTCGCTACACTCCTCACAACGTATATCCACTGAACATGTTTGTCCCCTACATTGAACACAAACAGTGTGAGTCGTAAGATTCTTTAGTCAGTCTAGTATTGCAGCCTTTGCTACAATACCTAATACTAGAACTACTAGTGTCAGACATCCTGGAAAATTCTAATACAAGTCCAAAAAACGGTCAAGAGTCGTAAACCAATGATCAAAACTCGCCTAACACTATCTTAATTATGCCGAAAGGCTACGAAAATAAATACTTCACCAATCGAAGATAGAGCAAACAACCAGCAAAGTATAAATTTCAAATTCAAGCTGCTGCCAACCACAGTCCTTCCACCACAGCTGGCAGAAACAAATTGAAGTTCTTTGCTATGTTGTACCTTCTATTACACCCGAAAGTGGGTGGGGTACGTCGCTATAACCAAAACAAACTAGCATGACCGCAATTTCAAATTTTAAGCTGTCGGTTAAAAGAAACTACAGTATTAGTTATGTAATTACTGGGTAAGTTACTTATATAAATTTGTCATTTTAATGAAAGCCATGTATCTATCCAATAATATAAGATGTAAATCAGCTGTAGAAGACTGAACATCTTGAAAGGATTTCTCAATATGCCAACTTTTTGTGCAAGTGAAGAAGAGGTAGACCAGCTATTGTTTTCAAAAGCAAGTTTGCAATCAAGAACGACACCTAGGATTTTAAACAAGCTGCCCACATTTAAAGAAACATCATCAAAACCGATCTGGGTGAGGGGATCCATCCTATGAATTTTGTTAAGAGTTTATTTTCGTTGCCCATACTCTGTACCATGCACAATTTTAGCTAAATCTCAATTATGAAAATCTGCAACATGTATACAATCTTCTGGTGTCCAGAGGAAACCAACTGACACTATCAAAAAATATTCTCCCTGGAGTGACACAAAGGGCATGTTAAACCATCTCCAGCATCCCTTCACTATCTTGACAACATATAAACCGTCCATAATTTCTCTCATGTGTTATTTTTCATTCCATCCTGCCATCTAATTCCAACTAATGTACTGTATTCTTCTTCTTCAAGTTTTATTCTCAAATCAACAAAATATTTTAGATATACAGTACAGTAGTTTCTAAAGCCATTCAGTATTATGAAACATGTCTGGTACATAACATACTAGTCTAATATATTAGGTAAATTTCATATGAAATATTATTCTATACTTGATTTCGAAATCTCTTTCAGGCTAATCAAGGCTTAATTTGGCTTTTGTTTGTCTTTCATCCCAGGAGAACCTGTGCCAGAAATCAGCTGTTAAATATTTGAAAAATTCCACCTCATTGTCTTTCCTCCATCCACTGTTTTGTCATGTATTTATTATTTCTGTTTTACTTACAATTATCTCATGTCCCATCTAGATATATGGTGAATTCTATTAGGCACGCTTACTGCAAATTCACTAAACAAGTCTCCATCACTAACTTTGCACCTACTTTGTTCATGGGTAATTTTGCATAATTAGTTTTACAAATTTAACAGGAATACTGTCAACTAGTGATGTAAGACCCTTCCTTAACACTGGTCTGTGGATGTTGTTAAATGTACATTCTCATTATATCAACAAAAGCCATCAGAAGGGGATTTCCAAATTTCAAAATTCCATATTGCAATACACTTCTCGACAAATCTATGCAGCTCTTGCCAATTCTAAATACAGCTTGTTCACCTTCAAGTATTTAGTCAATTTATTTCCCCAGCCCACTGAGAATAAGCATACTGAATTTTTTCATCATGATGAATATAAGTACTATACAATACAATGTCTCTGATACCATTGCTATAACTGTAAACCCATGACATCACAAAAATGTTTTGCACCATGTTGTCTTTCTTTTCCTGTTGATATTATTAATCCACCCCCCTTTTGAAAGGAAAATCACCTTACTTTCACTGAAAGACAACTCATTAAAAATTCAGCCACTCCCTGAATACAGTACTGTACACGACTTTTACAGCATCATCCACCTATTTTTCTTTGTACTCTCTTAACATTTCTCATGTTTCATTTAACTTCTTATCTACACCTTGTTCTACTTAGCTTTCTCCATCCCCTCCTTAACTATTTCTAAAATTCCTTCTCATTTTTATTTATTCCTTATTGTATCCCAGGTCTCACCCAATATCCAGGGATTTTGTTTTGTTATTCCTTATCCTAGTACTTTACTACTTTCCAGCTCAGTGAAAAATGATAAACATCCTCACTGATTGATTGCCTGTTCCTCAACAGGGATGGTTTCTGTGTGTGACTGTAAATCTATTTCAACATTCAGCTGCAATAGCCTCTAAATCTTCAAGAAGCTTTACTGTATTAAACCCAGTTTTAGTGTGATGATAAAAAGTTTGTGCTCACTGTCAACATATACTCCTCTATAGTTCCTTACATTCCTTGAGCTCTTTTTCTCCCTTGATTAACAGAGATATCCATGTGTATTTATTGGCCACAAAAAAGTTCCTCCATTTATAAGACCTGCAGCACAAAAATTAATACAAGTACTGTATATATTACACCCCATTTTTATCTGTAGTCTCTCCTAGGCCTTCTTTGTCAACAACTTCCACAAATTTACTGTTCCTCATTCCTTTTGCATTCATATCAATTCTACCTCTTCTTGGTATTTACTATAATCTAGAACATTGTGTAACTAAATAAACCTAACCTTTTATTTCTTCAATATTCATTTGTCGGTGCATGGCACACAATATTATTCATATTGCAATTATTTACATGTTGCAAACAGTCACTTAATTTAGTGTTTATTGCTCTCCAGTCAGCCATTGCCTTTTCTGCATTTTGTGTTATGACTTATGATCATGCCTACTCTACCAATTCAGTTTGCTCTTCCTGAATAAGTATACTCTCTTGTTTATCCCATTCCTTTGCATCATAATTCACTGGAAAGCTAGAAGTCCAGTTCATGTTCCTTAAATTCTCTACCTTTTTCAACTTTCCAATACAATTCAAGGTTCTTACATTCAAGTTTTTGATTTTCAATTTATCCTTAGTACTGTACATATTTATAAACTAGGAGATTCTTGGCACCCAATGCCTAAGACCTAAGCCTGAGGGGCATTTTTAAAATGCCTACTCACTAACATGGCAGAATCCCTGGAGGCTACATTAGCTAAATAACCAGAAGACAGCCAGTTCCTTGTAGCAAATAGTACAGTACCTGGCTGAAGTGTGAAGACAATTATTCCCAGTCAGTACAGCCCCACTTTCACCCCTCCACCATTTCCATAATTTGCATTGATATAAAGTAATAATGTATCAGATTGTAGCTGTTTACAGTAAGTAATACAGTATTCATATGAATCTTAAAATTTGTGAATAGTTCTACTTTTAAACAAATGCTAAATCACATCAATGATAGCATTAAAACCATTACTGTCCATACACTGCCAAAAGTACTGTGGCCAAATTTGGAGCTAATTTGACTTATTAACAAAGGTCAGCAACATATGGTAATATAACAAATGCTAACTCTTATTAATCAGTATTACAGTGTTAACTACAGTACACATATGTCAACATACAAGTCATGAACATTATTACATAAGGGTTTATGGATGTGAATAATAACGATAAGACCAAATTCTTAGAAGCAAGGTTATCATGCCCTCTGCCAGGCCAATTTGATTGGATATCAGGTCATTAACCAATGCTAAATCCCTGTTGGTTTTAACCATGTTCATCCACCATGCATCCAGAGCTGTAGCTGAGAGGACAAAGCACCAAGCACCTCAATCTACCCATTGCTTAAATCAATTAGGCTCCCCAGGGTATCCTACTTACAAAGATTGAAATTGCAGGATAATGTTGCCTAAGTTTACTAAACACAGTGAAAGTTTATCAGCTTTTGCATAAAACATGGCTAGACTGCTCAAACTTATATATATAATAATTCAAGCTGCAAACCCTTTCATTAAAATCCAAGCAGGAGGCACTGAACTGCGATCAAATTTATTAAAACTGTGTCATACCCAATTTTCTGTTTATAAAATACACCTCTGTGTAGTCTTGCCTCGCATATAGCTCCTTCCTTGCCTATTCTGGGCTCAGTAGCACCTTAAGATTAAAGGGCTTAAAATAAGTATATAACACCTATTGTTTTCAAAAGAGCATAAACAGAGGGAGTAGATTCTATTAAGGGATTGTGAAAACATACCTGCTTGATGTGTTCGACTAAGGCAGCTGTTTCCGGCGTAAAGCCTTCTGTGTCGACCTCGAAAGTTAGCTGCTCGCGCTGTGAAAGAGACAACAAAATTAGGAAAATAAAAAATTATTAGAGAAAGCAAAACAGACAGAAAAAATTTGGGATAGAAAATGGGTAAGTAAGTCCTATGATTTATTTATTTAGGCCTAGGATCATCATCACCTTTGAAAATGGTATGTCTAGTTGCAAAAGTAGAAATGCCTATAAAGAAAGCAGCCTAGTAAGAAAAATGAACAGAAATAAGGAATAACGTGTACTGTACAAGAGACATAATACAGAAAACAAATAAAATAAATTTTTTCCGAGGACGGAATAATGAATAGAAGTACGGAATAAACTGTACAAGAGGCATAATAGGAAAAACAAATAGTCAAAGTAAATACTGTATGGTGAATAACATATAAACTATGGTGTGAAACTCATGTCTCACACACACACACACACACATATAAATCACACATTACCACAGGTGAAAAACAAGAGATGGGGTGTAGGTCCTGACTGGTTTCGACTTTACTTCCAAGCCATTGACGAAGGAATGATACATAATACAGATGCTCCTCTACTTACAAACGAGTTACATAACAAACGGCTGTCCGCATCTTGATTTGTTCATAAGACCAACTTGATGTATGCAGTCAATGCATACAGTACTATTTATGTTTTTTCATATACGTATACAGTATAGTGCTCCCCCACCTTTTCGCAGGGATAGGTTCCAGAACCCACCATGGAAATGCAAAAATCCCCTCTTAAAATGCTTATAACTGCCAAATACCCTGTACCCCTTACACTAAAACACTTATAACTGTCTATTTTGAAAGTTCACTGCCTAATTTAATAGTTCAAACAAAAATATACCTTAAATTATAACACCAAAACAATTTAATATCAATTCAAACAAAAATACACCCCAAACCATCTTCCCAAAACACCCTAAGTCATCTCTGATTAGTATCCTTTTACAACTGTTACTCTTCTGTATATATGCCCCTTTAAATGATAACAATTTCAAAATATTAATGTAAACACAGCAAAATATCTATAAAATGTTTAATACAAATTAAATAAATCTGTCTTACAGAACATTTGACAACTAATCAAGTTACCCTTGTCTACATAAGCATAGTCATTTTCTCTCATAATATTGAAGTTGTTCTGTTTTCTTTATATATCAGTAAAAACAATTAAAATTATAACTTTTTTTCATAGCACAACACTGTTTATTCATTAATTACTGTATTTTTTCATATTGTGTTTGTGACTGATACAGATTTTTATGATAAAATTAATTTACAGTGTATAGTAGAACCCAGGTCTTGACCGTACCAGAACTCGACATAATCGGATTTCGAATGAAATGTCTAGTAAATTTTGCGTCGGAGTTCAAATAACAAACCAGAATCCGACCCAATGAATCATATGATGTTTGTAAACAAAAGTATTTTGGTCAGCTGCCGCTAGTTGGCGTTGTTGGTGGCGTTCTTCCCACACGTATTTAAAAGCGTATAAAGCCCAAACACGCTGCTGATGTTGTTTTTCAGTAGACTCTGTATGAAATTTACCATAAATTAATACTGAACGAAAACAATGTTTATGTAATTATACTGCGATACGCCACCAGGATGGCGCTTTGGTTTGTTTACATCCTCTCATGCCACAAGCTGCCGAGTGCTGACATAACTTAGGAAATTTTTCTTAATTCTATGATAACAGACATACAGTAATTTGGCTAATTTTAATACTGTATTATTAATTTACTGTAATAATCAGGCTTGTTTTTCAATGTTATTATTATTAACAACAGTTTTTGTGTGTACCCATTACAGTACATTCTGGTAGTGCCTACGGGCTACCTAGCCTAGCCTATGGCACTCGGTCTACCATTGGTAATACAGCCGCATTGCTTTTAGGCCAATTTTTTTTATACAGTATGCATTTAAAAATGTAAAAATGCTTCTAATACCATAAGTTATTTAACTCTGAACTTATTTAATTGTAATTTGTGTAATGTTTTGTATAAAAAGGCAAGGTTGGGGTAATGACTGGTGGTCAGGAACGGATTAATCCATTTTCAGTGATTTCTTATGGAAGAAATTGATTCGGAATTAGACTAAATTGAATCTTGACGCTTCTTCTGGAAAGGATTAGCGTCGAGGACCGGGGCTCTACTGTACTTACACTGTAGTAATGTATCTACAAAATCTGTGAATTAGTGAAAGTTCCCCGTGGAAAAGTGAATAATGTGTTCCACAAAAATCCGTGACAAAATAAAGAGCAAAAAGTAGAGTGCAAAAAAGCAGGGTAGCACTGTAAAACCTAAATATATTAAGCAAATTAAGATGATAATAATACAGTAATGTACAGTTTTCTAAGCCTTGACACCAGTGTCACAGGCTTGACGTGATGGATGATGAAAGGGGGAGAGGCGGTGTGGAATTACAGGGTGGCAGGTCATCAACGTCAATGTCTTCTTAAGGCAGGATTTCTTAGGCATTACTTTTCTTTTGCATCACTTTCTTCGGGAAGGATTGCTTTGGCAAGCATTTCTTTGACATCACTTTCTTCTTCATCTGGGGAGGAAGCATGGGGGGAGGCTCTTGAGGTTGAAGGCACTTGCTTGAAGAATTGGTCTAAGGATGTTTGTGTTGTTTTTCTTTTCTTTCCATCATATGTATATATGATATGATAACACTGGATAGCACCACTGATGGTTGTTGCTACTTTTGAGAATCTCTCAACATTTTGGTCCTGATTCTCAATGCTTTTTCTATAAGAGAAAACCCCTCAGCCATCAATTTTGTTTCAAACTTCTTTAAAGGAAAAACTTCGTTCTTCTTCTGTTCTTTACCATTTCTTCTAGTTCCATTAAATCCTCATTCATCAACTCCTCTGAATGGCTCAAACAACTCTTCAAAGTCCTTTCCTTTAAGTCAATCTGTAACTTTTCACTTATGTCAATAAGATTGTTAACAATTCCCTTTTAGCATCACTGATTAAATCCTCTGAAGTCATTGACAGGCTGTGGGCTAAAGTCAATTTCATGCTCCATTTATGTTTATGTCACTCAAAATTGCAGCATCAATATTCTTTTCTACAATTGTAAATGCATGTGTAACCCTTCCAGAAGTCACATAAGGTCACACCTGGGTTATTTACCTCCTTCAATGCTTGCCTGTATGTATGGCGAGTGTAATATTTCTTGAAATTTGCTATTACGCCTTGATCCACTGCCTGAATGAGTGAAGTTGTGTTCGGGGGTAAATAAACTATTTTACCATCCGGATGGTAATCTCAGTGTGGTGGGTGACCAGGGGCATTATCCACAATCAAGAGAATCTTGAAAGGAATCCAATTCTCGCGGCAGCACAAACTGACTTCGGGAACAAAGCAATGAAAAAACCAGTCTTCAAATACAGAAAGAGTAATCCAAGCTTTGTTATTGGACTTCCAGATTACAGGTAGAGGACTTTTTGCAATATTTTTAAGTGCCTGTGGATATGCTGCATGATACACAAGGAGAGGTTTTAGCTTTAAGTCTCCTGATGCGCTGCTACCCAGCAGTAAAATTAGCCTATCCTTCGCCGCCTTAAATTCTGGCATTGTCTTCTCTTCATGGCTGATGTACATTTTTCTTGGAATTTTTTTTCCAGAAAAAAATTTCCTGAGGGATATAACCTTCCTCATCAATTAATTCCTGGAGTATCTTGGGAAATTTTTCAGCTCATTCTTTGTCAGCGCTCGCTGAATCACCAGTAACAGATACATGATGCTAGTTAGCACGTTTTTTGAAACGATGGAACCATGCATGACTTGCAGCATATGTTTCATCTTCAGCACTTTCGCCAGCCTTAGCCTTCAAGTCATTAAAAGGGCTTTTAGTCTTTCCTGAATCAGCATTTAGGCTATAAGGTTTTACACATCTTGTCTTATTTTGTTTATCCAGATAACCAAATTGTTTTTCTAATTTTTCTAACACCCTCCCCCTTCTCTTATTTATAAATGATGACTGCATTATCACAGCACTTTTTACGTTCCAAAATTCTATCTTTTATTCTTAAAATTTGAGCCGATAGTCGAGCGATTCATATTATAATGGTGTGCTACTTCAACCATTTTTTCACCATTTTCTAATTTCTTTATAATTGGCACTTTGTTTCCATTGAGATAGCTTGCCATCATTTTACCACTACCACTATCTTCATTCTTTGGGGTGATGTCGCCATTATGGAACTTTCAGAGATGTTTTTGTGTGCAATTATGAACGTGGTGCATGGGTTTGTTTGGCACCTCTGTCCGGACTTTAAGTTCAAATTTATGGATAAGGCATGCCTGTTTTTGTAGTTCAATTTTTCCATACCTGAACAGACTCCATCTGATGGAGCAATACTCTGGGGTATGTAATCCAGCACTTCAATTTAGCTTTCTCTGGTATCTAGCAAACGTGATCTTCCATGCTCCGAGTAATTCTTGGACTTTTTCATTAATGAAATATCCCCTCTCCAGAAATAGATTTTTCATAACAAAATCACAAAATCATTTTCTATAAGAGAAAACCCCTCAGCCATCAATTTTGTGTCAAACTTCTTTAAAGGAAAAACTTCTTCTTCTTCTTCTTTGCACTTCTTCTAGTTTCATTAAATCCTCATTCATCAACTCCTCTGAATGGCTCTCAAACAACTCTTCAAAGTCCTTTCCCCCTAAGTCAAGCTGTAACTTTTCATTTATGTCAACAAGATTGTTAACAATTCCCTTTGCATCCTTGATTAAATCCTCTGAAATCATTGACAGGCTGTGGGCAGAAAGCCTTTCATGCTCCATTTATGTTTATATACCTCATGCCATACAGCAGTCAATGAATTCTTTATACAATTGTTTGATGTTAGAAATCCTTCCAGACACTCACATGGGGATCACACCTCAAATGGTTGTTTGTTCCTTCAATGCTTGCCTGTTTGTAGTATACATATTTGTGAAATTTGCTAATACTATGATCCACTCCCTTTGTCAAGTGAAGTTGTGAAGCTTATTGAGTAAGCAAATGTCTTTTTACCTTGTTCTTTATGAATGTTTTCTTTTAAAGGATAACTTGTGACCTGTGTGACATGGTTTTCACACAATCAGGTGCCCTGTGTGACATGAGTTTCACACCGTAGATTATATGTTATTCAAATATTTACTGTGTGAACAAAGTGATGAAAACATGCACTTCAAATACAGATAAGATAATATCCATATTTATTATTGGATATAGATTACAGGTATATAACTTTTATGCATATATTTTGTAAGGTATTGTGGATTTGTTAATTTAATTTTGTAACAGCCTTGTGTGGCTTGTTTGTTTGCAGTTCCTGCACTCCTGTGATTTCGTTTTGCCGGTGTGAGGTGACGTTTGCCGCCAGCTTTTTTCTGCAGTGTCAGTCAGGTCCAGGGCAGCAGCAAGTCAGGTTCATAGCAGCAGAGATATCCGTTCTCGGCAGCAGGAGTCATTTGGATGGGCGACAAACTATTCCTTTGTCACCTGTTGTTTTCGGCGGATACATGATGACTCTTAGCGTCTTTTTGTCGATGAAACCATGCATGACTTGAGCACGGGGCTCATCTTCAGCACACATCCAGCCTTAGCCTTCAAGTCATCAAATAACCCGACCTGTTTGAATCAGAGGAGATCTACATCTTGTCTCCAATGTCATCCACATAACTTTTCCAATTCTACCACCCTGCTGGGATTACTTATAAGATAGTGGCATCAGTGAGAAACATGTTGTCCTGGCAAAGTATTTTTAATTTACATTTAATTTATATTTTAAAAATGGTCACGTGACCAACAAAAGCCAAAATGATTGTCTGTCAACAACAAGTTTACGTGTTTGTTGTATCTTTTATTCCCGAAAATCATGTGCGATAGTTGGAGTCCAAATGAAATTATAACGTTTTGGGAATTACTTCAATCATTTTTTCACCATTTTCTATAAGGCACATTGATTAATGAACAGAAACAAGCCTGACATCCAATGAGATATGTTAGCCACTTTGATGAAGGAAGGTCTTCATGTTCCCAAAGTTGAATTTTTAAGAAAGAAAATTAAGGTTATTATAAATAAACATGATTACTTTGTTATTGTCAGAAAAAAAACATCAATGGAGATTACTTAGTGATCAATGGAAGATCAATGGCATAATTTTTGGGTTTTGATTGTTGGGCTTGTTATTTCATTATAAATGTAGCTGTTTATTTGAGTAGAATCAAATTTCCCATTGCCGTGTTGCATGAAAAACTATAATGGTTTATATTATGCTTTGTCCTTAATATTCTCTAAATTAAATTTAATTTAAATCATAATTGTTCATATACTTTCTTTTTGAATTCTCCTAAGTATTTTGTGATTTATGTGTATATAACTACATATATAAATATATACAGAGACAGTTTGCTAGAAATAAACAATGCATAGTTTGGAAATTGCAATGTATTTCTGTCAGTAGGGATGTTCAGCCATCAAATGATTGCCTGCAGTACTTTCTCTGGCAAAAATGTTTAAATATTTTGTTTTCGGCACCTGAAGGTCTGCAATGTGATGCAAGACTATCCCCATTGCCAAATAACGCAAGGTTATTTCAATTTTAATCCTTGCTGGGATATAGTTTCTCATCGGGTGTTTTATATATATGTTCCTAAAATATGAAATCCATTTGTAAAATGTCTTTTATATTCTGTAGGATTGCTATTTCTGTAATTTAATTTTTGTAACAGCCTTGTGTGGCTTGTTTGTTTGCAGTTCCTTCACTCCTGTGATTTTATTTTACTCACCCATATTTTGCTGCCAGCTTTTTGCCTGTCAGTTAGGTCCAGGGCAGCAGCAAGTCAGGTTTATAACAGCAACTGAGAATCAATTCCTCGGCAGCAGAGCAGTGGACATCTTGGATGGGCAACAGGGATTACCTACCTGTTGTTTTACTTGCAGGGTAGGTGGAGGACCTCTTCTTGCCTGTTAGTTATGACAGCTTCCTGATGGCAGCATGAGGATGTTTCAATGGCTCAACCATGGTCATCTGTGTGAGGATTTGTTCCTTCGCAGGCAAATGGCTGTCTTGACGACTCGATCGGGGTCATCTGTTTTGTGGATGTGTTCCTGTTCTGCAGCCAGTGGCTGTCTCGATGCCTCGACCATGTTCGTCTGTTGGTCCGCATCCTCGCTGACGGTGGTGACCATCTCGACTATTCTTCAAGTTTGTCTATTTTTGTGGTGTGCTGCTTGGGTGTTGTTTATTTTACTGCTCTTGTTTATTATGCTTCTTGATTTTTTATTTGTTATGCTGTAACATTTATTTTACTGCTCCTGTATTATTTGTTATGCTGACTGTTTTTGTATTATGCTGCTAATGTAATATTTTTTATTGTTATGCTGCCTTTGAATTGTTTATTGAACTATTTAAGATTTAATTATTTGGGTTTTGATTGTTGCTGCCTTTGTTATTAATTCATTATATGTATGTTTATTTGATTTGTTTGTAACTGGACCTGACTCACTTGTACATAATGTATATTATTTTGTATAGATAATAAATTAATCTTAATGCTGTAGTTTGTGGTTTGTTCTGCTCCCTCTTTGCTTGTCACCTTTCGTCAGTCATTCCAGCCCAATTGCTTGTTTTTGTTTTGAACCTGCTGGTCTCTGAAAAGACGAGACCATTATATATATATATATATATATATATATATATATATATATATATATATATATATATATATATATATATATATATATATATATATATATATATATATATATATATATATATACTGTATATATATATATATATATATATATATATATACTGTATATATATATATATATATATATATATATATATATATATATATATATATATATATATATATATATATATATATATATATATATATATATATATATATATATATATATATATATATAATAACAACATTTTTTGCTACTAGAAAGCATTATATCTATCAAAGGAGCAACTGAAAGTAGAACATCATTTTCAATATACATTTCTTATCGAAACACACCAATCTATCGGGAACCCATCTTTCCCATCACCAGGGCTAAACAAACGTAAACATATATAAAAAATATAGTACATTAAAACGCAAAAGCCTAAGAGTAAATATAAAGATGCAAACATGCAAAACATAAAATAGTAAAGGAACCAGCGATTAAAATATAATAAAAATGAGACTAGAATATATGTTACACAATCACGTAAAACAGTATGGGGGATGAATACATAACAGGAAGATCACTTGAAGCAAGAGTTCACACAACTTAAAAGAAACCGTGTACATTGAGAAGTCAGTAAACTTCATACATACAAAAATAACTAAGCACAGAAAAGACTCACATTCGCAAAAGACATAAAATCATATAAAAATGGAAATAGCGCTGAGCAACAAAGAGACTTACTGATTAGAGTTTGTTTTAGGCTCCCAAAATCAGAAGTCAAGGAAGACGCAAGGACGGTGTTTACTTGGCTCGAAGAGAGTCAGGAATGATCTATTAGGCAATATGCAAACGAACAAAGCTCGTGGAGTGATTGAGATTTTGTGACAGTTTAATGGAAAGTGACTCGAGATGATTTGGCGATTGAGGTGCAATTTCTAAATCAGAATAATCAACACGATGAGTGCATGAATGCGCAAGGTTACGAATGCAGCAGATTTCTTTTTCATTCTGAGAACAGCCAGTATGATAGCTGGCACCTCTAGGAGAATGCGGGCAATTCCACAAATATATTATAGCAAAGTGCATTAATTCCGGAAATTCTTTGAATATGGACATGCCACCTATTTTACTGGTTTGATTTATGAAATTTAAACTGCCAAGCCAAACACTGGGCCAGTTTCGGCCATTCAGCGCTTAACAATGAAAAGAGGGAGTTGGAGTGGTTGGACAACAAGATAAGAAGATAACAAAATAAAGGAGATGAAGTACAGTGATCTAAGGGTGGAACTGGAGGAAAACCCCACAGTTACACAAAGAAGTAATAGTTAGAGATGTCTGAGGGCAAGACTGGATAAACGGAAGTGGGAACGAAGGTTAAGTAGAATGCTAAACAGTGGGTGCAGCTAGGAGGCGAACGGACGATGCTAACACCATTTAATAGTCTGCAATGCAGTGACGGCGCTATTCCCTATGGTGACATGTGCCTGTTACCGATGGATTAAAAAAAAACTTCAGTTCGCAAAGGATATAAACCTGTAAGTTTTCAAAAGCTTTACATTAAACACTGTTAAACAAGTAATTCAATGTAACTGGCGAAGATACAGTTGTTTCTTACACGTATCTAACGACACAGCCTTTGGTTTGAATATTTTTTTTAATTTTGGGTAATTTATCAAACAAGCTAGAGAGATAACAGCTGTTCCTAAAATATGATTTCAAAACTTTTATTAATTTTCTCTATGGAATCCACCAATCTGAAAATAGACGCACTATGGAATCCACCAATCTGAAAATAGATTCACTATGGAATCCACCGATCTGAAAATAGATTCATTCTTGAAATCAGTATTTCCAGAAATGCCAGCTACCAGTTGATGATCTTGCTCTTAGTGAAAAGCATTCACGTTCTAAAAACAAAAGAGCAAGATGTTTATCCTTCAAAAGAACAAGGGTACCATCAACATACCGTCTGTAACACAAGGGCTTAAAAGATTCCGAGAACTGATCCACAAACAAGTTTTGAAGGTGACACAAAATGGTATTAGAGAACGTGGATCCTTAGGGGGAACCACAAACATATCGTCTATTTGTTTAAAAACATTAATTGTTGAAAATGAAGTGAATATCAGGTAGTTATCTAAAAGGGTCGACAGTAAACCAACGAAATAAAGACGCCTGACAAGTCTGGTAGGATTAAATTTGTGATTTCTGAAAGGGGAATAAAGTTAATAACGAGGAATATCATAAAACACAACGAAACACTGAGCTGAGAGTATGCACACAGGGATAAAACACCATTGGATGAAGAAATGCCCAAGATACTGAATCTTTCAACATCTAAGAAGATATCCGATACAGGTTCTCTTGAGCTGGAATTTAGTGAGAGAAAAAATGAGCACTCTAACTAAGGTTTAGAAATCAAGCAGACGGAAATTGTATACAAAAGTATGATTATACATCAGCACGATAAGTGCTGTTAAACGAACAGGATTCACGGTATGACAATGAAACTATACATCAAACATTATGCCAATCTGAGAGCAAAACATCAAGAATATTAGAAGTAATGTGGCAGGATACCGTGAGAAATGATACACAAGGGAAATTACGGAAGTTCCGTATGCAGGTGAAACAATGCTGAAAAGGCGATAGAGATGGTCTGGACATGTCCTTCGCAGAAAAGTATGTGTGATGCTTCACTTGGGCTCCTGTGGGCACCAGAAGAGTTGGAAGTGGGAAGACCCCGGCCTACCTGAATGAGAACTATGTGCCGAATGCTGAAATGTGTGGAGATTTGTGGAAGACAGAGAAAAGGAATGACGCTGTGGCGGAAATTCACAGAGGCCCTTTGCGTCGCACATCGTCGGAGAGGCGATGACGACGCCATATGCATGCTTGTGTATGGCTGAGTGCAAGCATAAATATTATATACTGTAAAAGCATATGTACCACTGGGGCTAATTACTAACTACGTAAATGTAAGGAAATAAAATTACCTGCAGTTCATAACTACCCAGACTGAAATTTTACCCTGAAACGAGAAAGCGCGGGAGGCCAGAGGGGAATGTCTGTTGCCATATTCTCACGATGCGACGGAAAACACGCTCCCACAATATGCGCAGGCGCGCAGACACAATTGTACAAATTTATTCAACCGCGCTTCGTGGGATCTGACCTTTACGGGTTGACGCAGCTGCGTAGAAAAGACCGGAAAGAAATGAATAAAAAATAATTGCTTTGTTTAGATTTCTGAGTGTGACGGAAACATTTTGGAGAGAGAGAGAGAGAGAGAGAGAGAGAGAGAGAGAGAGAGAGATTGTCAGTTCTCTGTGGGATGGAGTTGCTAGCCCCAAGACCTTTTTAAACTTTGCTGTGACCACCTGTCATACAACTACCAAGTAAATAATTCTCAGCTTAGGTTAACAAAAGAACAGCAGGCTTTAAGTGTGTAGCCTTCCACCCATCCTTACCCATTAGTCGAACTTGGGTACCTTTGTATGAAAGGCAAGAAGGATACGACTCATCACACAAAGGGGCCAATTTGCAATGCCCTGATTTGATCGGGACCTAACTGCCACTTACCAGTCAACCCAGCTGTGAATAGGTAACATCTCCAATTTGAAGCAAGATAAAAGCATGGGGCTAGCAACCTCATCCCTAGTTATGCGCTGGAAACCAGGAGACTGGTCTTTTTTGTGTCAATCCTCTAAAAGGCACAAGACAAACACACCTACCTACCTACTAAAATAAACAAACTCACGCATGCATATACTGTACTGTGTGTGTGTGTGTGTATATAATATATATATATATATATATATATATATATATATATATATATATATATATATATATATATATATATATATATATATATATATATATATATATTCTCTCTCTCTCTCTCTCTCTCTCTCTCTCTCTCTCTCTCTCTCTATATATATATATATATATATATATATATATATATATATATGTGTGTGTGTGTGTGTGTGTAAAACCATAAGCCATTTTTACTCAAGGGAGGACTCAAGAGAGGAGCACAAAGGCAGTCATTATCACTCTCAGCTTTCAGCTAATGAAAGATTGACAAACCCCTTGAGTAAAATGTTCCACATCAGTCAGTTCTTATGCCTTCATAGATCGACTGAATTTTGTTACCAAGCAGAACAAAACTTCAGGGGTCTAGCCACCACTTGTCATGCCATAAAAGCTCTCTCTCTCTCTCTCTCTCTCTCTCTCTCTCTCTCTCTCTCTCTCTCTCTCTCTCTCTCTCTCTGCTTCATTAATGGCATATGGCGGAGCCATTGTTCTGCCGTAAAGTCCCATAAACCGCAGCTGGAAGGAAAGACGACACGCGCTCACGCACGCACACCTATACACAAGGGTCGTGGTAGAGACGGGGTAAGTCGGGTAGTACTTAAAGGGCAATGTTGTCTGACAATGGTCGTCGAAAAAACAATAATTCCCAAAAGTTGGGAACTTGCCATACAGGGAGATAGAGAGAGTTCTCCTGTACATATTAATAGGGGATCAGAAAATTTATCAAGTCCATTTTATCTTTACTACTAAAACTAATTGACACACATCTTCAATATATTATATTCAAGACTGTAAACGGTAGCAATACATAATATAATTATTTATATATATATATATATATATATATATATATATATATATATATATATTATATATATATAATATTATATTTATATATATATATATATATATATATATATATATATATATATATATATATATATATATATATATATATATATATATATATATATATATATATATATATATATATATATATATATATATATATATATAAATTAATGTTACATCCATCTGTATACACAGGGTACATTGAAGACGAAAAATGCTCAAATAAATCAAAGGAAGGAAAGACAAAAGACCGTGATATTTTGGGTACTCTACCCATTTTCAAACAATGATGGTGTTGGTCGTAAAATGGAGAATTATTTATACAAGATGGAATTTTTATATCACAGGCAGTTAGAGGAAAGGGTCCCTTAGGGGACGACAAGTGACAATCTACTGAAAACAGGGTCCAACAAGATACGGTCAGTCTTGAAAATATCTGGTCTCGGAAATGACACACTTATGTAATCAATTTGTGATACATCCCAGTTTTGACTACGGTTAGTAAAGGGTACAATCAAATGATTAAAAAGAGCAGAATTTTGTTGTGTCTTTCACCGCCCTCTCAGGATGCATCCTAAATACAGTAAAACACGTGATAAAAACACGGCGGCAATTCATCTCTTAATTATCACAAACAGGTGGATAATAAGTCAACGACCGTAAGTGTAGAACGAACCTCTGGCCAATTCTGGATAACCACATGAAGCACGGGTTAGAACTGCCAATAAGTCATTAACTTCTGTTCAACCTGTTTGTGGTGTCATAACATGTTTTACTGCAGTGTGGACGCGACCTTAAGACTTTCATTAGTGAACGTGATATCCCTTTAAAGCCCCGATCATGTCACTGAAAAAGCGGTTTCAAGAGGGAATAAAATTTTATTCCGTACACCTGATGCGAGGCGACAACATACATACAGCAACCAAAATCCAGTACCCGGATGGTATCAACAAGGCTACTGAAACGAGGGAGTAGTCTTTTCAGCTACCAAAATACCATAAGTCGACAGTCAGTTACTGTATGTCTACGGGAAAAATTAAACAGGCAACGTTTTTGTTGTATACACTATACACTGCAAGGGGTGTGATATACCATTTGTGGGTTGCTATTTGTTTCAGTTAATAGCATGAATTCGGCCATGAGGCGTCACAGAGGACATAAAACCATGCATCTCTGAATGTATTATGAATAAATTAACGCCCTCCCTCGAGGACTAGCAAGAACAGGATAGACTACATATGACTGCACACTATGTACAATGGCGTCATTTCAGATTTTTCTTGGGGGGGCTGGGATGGCAAAGGTTTAGAACTTGCGGGGTGGCGAGCGAAGCGAGCCCTATCAGCTGGGGGTAAGGAGGCCGTTGTAAGGCCCCCCAAGAAATTTTTGGAAATTTGTGCGCATTTTGAAGCCATATAAGAGCTGTATTGAGTTAAAAGGCTAGGGGGCAAACCAAGTCTTGGGGGGCGGCATCAGTGTCTTGAGGGGGGCAAATGCTCCCAGCCCCCCAAAATGACGCCCATGACTATGTAGTCCATGTAGAAATCCATTCTTGTAGACTAAAATGACCAAATCTACGACTGTTTTCGTGTGCACACAACCGACGTGATGTATTCATGTCACACTAAGTTTAAAATTAATCAACACTGACAAAAATTTATCATTTTTTTTCGACCTTTGCGTATCTGGCTAATTATTACGCCAATTAACTTTCAATGTGAAATTTATCCAGTAAATTAAATTTTTTTCCCAAATGTGACAGTACATTAGACTTCCCCTGAAATTGTTCAGTGAAATCTTTGTATCAAAATAAACACCATAAACACGAAATTATATAAAAAAGGAAGATTTTTTCTTTTATATTATGTGGAAGCTTTCACAGTAAGTTTGTTTTCCCACCTCGTTGAATAATAATAATAATAATAATAATAATAATAATAATAATTATTATTATTATTATTATTATTATTATTATATTATTATTACATATTGATCTCAAGGGAGGGCGCTCAGGCCCGTTCCCCGAAAGTCTATTGTGGCCCTGCTGACCTAGCAATCAATTAGGTACCAGGTGGTAAGTAGCCTGCGGTGAGTCGGTGAGTCAAAGCGAAAGGAAGAAAGGCTTTAGTTTAAAATACAGACGACTAAAAGTCTGAATCGTCCACCAAATCACTGAGATAGATTTTATTGTTTAACATGACGAAATTATTTCATGGCCCAATAACAGTTACAGGATCCAGTGAATTTGTATTCCACCATAAGTGATCGTACATTCAGTATTAATAGCCACACCAAAAATTCTCTACTCTGTGATACGCACAGATGTTGGACTATAACCAGAGAGAGAGAGTGAGTTTTTATTTTGGCGCACAGGTCTGGCGATCCCATCACCAACTTCCGACGGTCCAGTCAGGTCAAGTTGGCGCCGAGGCTTATGATGCAGCGCTAGGGTAACGTTTGTTAAGTTCACAGATCGCGCCGGGCGTACAACCCACCAGTCTACCCAACTGTAAGCGAGTAGCAGCTTCTGCTAGAGCAAAGAAAAAGGACGTGGTTTTAGCAACTCCAACTATAAAGTCTTACTGAGAATCCAAAAAAGGCTGTACCCTTCTGACATCGCCCCTTCCAAAGGGGAGAAGGCCAGTGAAGGAAAGATAAAATGTTGACTGCAAACTGAGAAACTGGCAGACAGGCTGGCACCCACACAGACACGTGGAAAAATTACAATCTCAGATAAAGAGGCAGACAATCAGATATATGTACAGACAACATGTAGAGAAAGACAGACAAAAAGCAGTTGCAAGACATACGATAAGGTAGACGGATATATAAGCGAATGCGCAGAAAAATAACATACAGATGAACAAACGCACCTAAAGACAGACAGACAGACTGACAAACATAGATGTAGAGACAGACAAGTACACAGACAAAAATACAGGGAGAAAATGTAAACACACTTATCAACCACAGCAATAAACAGGGTCAAGTAGAGACAACACAAACAAACGGAGATATGTAATAGACAGACATGTGACCACACAGTTATACAGACAGCCAAGGAAGCATTTATAGAACCACAGACGCACAGATGGACAAAGGATCAAACAAAGACGGACAATCAAACGGTTAGAGAGTCAAATAAACAGGCACATCCAGACAGGCGGCCATTGTGCGTTGGGTGTAATTTCATACGACAAACACCACGTACAATGATGCTAAACTTGGCTGGAAAAAGTGCGTACATCAAAAGGGTGCTACACAATCTAAACAAATCACCAGGAAAAAATCCGTTCAATGTAAACTAACGATAAATGCTAAGTCATTCACAGTAGGACGTATAACGAGTTAAACTCGTGGATATGTGTTTGTATGTCTAGTCGATTAAGGAAAAGCAATGACTGATACGGTATTAATGATGGCAGGGATGACTTGTCAAAACTGTCTAAGTATGTATGTATAGTTGAATGTGTGTATGGATGAATATGAGCAGCTCTTGACATACTGCGCAACGGAATTTAAAAACCCCGTTCGGATGGCTTTTGTTGATTGCAAGATGGCACTTGACAATGTCCACAGACCACTCATATGGAAGTCTTACGTCACTATGGTAGATGCAAAGTTAACGTTGTTGGAATATTCTCCAGTTAATTTACAGTAAACGGTGGTGTGCTGCAGGACGAATGTTGTCACCTTTGCTGTTTGCTCATACTCATAGATTTTATAATGAAAAAATGGTCGGAGATGTAACAGAGGGTTTAGATTGGAGTAATAAAATCTTAATACTAGAATACGCAGATGATGCCGTTTTAATAAAAAAAAAAGCCACAAGAATTACAAATTTTGCTTAATAGCACGCATACTATGTCTATAGAAATGGCACTCAAAAGAAATATTAAAAAAAATAAAACAGAAGAAATGAGACAATTTGCACAAAGAGATGAAATAACATTAGACAGGGAAATGACTAACTGGGTTGAATCTTTTACAATATTTTTACAATCATATATGGCAAAGGTTTTCTTAAGTTGGAGTTTAGTGAAACACTAAAAACAGCAAATCAAACAACGGGAAAGCTGAATAAGATATGGATGTCAAATAAACTGAAAGTGCATACGAAAGTATGATTATGCGAAAGTCTTGAACGATCTATATTGCTATACGGACGTGAATCATTTTATGGACCTGAAAGATTTTGCCGTTTTCCTAGAATAAAGCATATGACGAATCAGATGGCAGGATAGAGTCAGCAATGATATCATAAAAGAAATGACGGGAAGTTCCCTATGTACATGAGATGATGATGAAAGGAAGTTGGAGATGTCCTGGATAATATGTCCTTCACAAAACTCCTGGAAGAGAAGTGAGTGAGTGACGGTGACAACTGTGCTCCTGCGGTCGCCAGAAGAGTTGGAAGACCCTGGCCCGCTTGAATGAGAACCATGAGAAAGAGACTAGAGATGAGTGGAGATTTGTGGAAGATAAAGCATCTGAAAGACACGAGATAAAAATGACATAGGCAATTTGCATCTTGCGGCGCTGGTGGGTTGTGAATGTGTGTATGTATATATATATATATATATATATATATGTATATATATATATATATATATATATATATATATATATATATATATATATATATATATATATATATATATATATATATATATATATATATATATATATATAGAAAGAACGCTAGCACGAGCACCCAGCCATAAAACACCTCAGAATTCACTCCATGCACAACATCAGAAAAATGTTGAAATAAACTGCTTAATTTGAGCCGTAACAGAACCCACCTACACCTAAGCGCCTTTTCTCAATAATCGGTTTTGACGTCATGAAATAACAATGACGCCATCAAATGGAAATGACATCATTCCCTTTATACGGCACATATGTTCTGAAAGCACTTCTACTTCGGTAACCTTTAACATTACGGCAAAATACTGAGGGACACACCTGTCGGCGTATTCATCTTTCGCCACAAATTTAGAATTCAGCATCATTACCGTACAACTTTACTGGGAGAAATATAGTTCTGCTGCAATGTAGTCCTTTAAATGAATTCAAGTTGATCCTTCACAATGAATAAAATGCATAAATAAACTTACACGCACCCGTAAGCATTCACATCTCATACATTTCTTATCCATGCACGCACACACAAACACACACGTCGCTTTCAAGTTGACCTACAATTTGAGAATTCTTGATGCTCACTTATTAGGCAAACAGGTACCTGATCATACATATATTATTTGATATACAAATCAGTAATTGGACAGACAAACAAAAGATATAAAGAAATGAAAAAAAGGAAAAGTGAATAATCATGCTTTCATGAATAAGATGCAACACTTACAGACGTCTGTCACGGCACCTTTACATTTTACTGGGATTTACTTCAAAAACCTTTTCACTCAATTAAAACCTTCCCTGGTATGAATAACACAACACTTTTCTAAAATTTTGTGAAAATACTGAATTTAACACTGGCATTCAATAATGAATATTTTAGATTCCTTCTTTCTAAACAAAAAGTGTATACACCAACATCTTATCTTATATATATATATATATATATATATATATATATATATATATATATATATATATATATATATATATATATATATATATATATATAATGTATATATATATATATACATATATACATACTATAGATATATACATTGTAGATAGATAGATAGATAGATAGATAAAGAGTATATGAAATACGGGTCACAGTCCAGCAGACATTGTGTGAAAGTAGTGAACTTGATAATGAACAAATCAGATTAATCCTTCATAATAATAACTGTCACAAAGTGACATTTGCTTTCTTCTCCCGTGTTTCCGAAGTCCTTTAACCTGCCTCTCCTTAAAAGTCTGTCATTACCTGCCATAAAAAAAAAAAAGAAACACTGATCATGATATTAATCTCAGTTTTACGTTGACCAATTTGTGTGGGGACAGCAAAAACCAGATAGGCAGGAGAGCAGCATACACGTCTCAGTCGGAGCATCTCGATAATCACCTTTGTTGCAGAGTAGACTTTTGGTTGAAGAAAAAATTGACCGTCCCTGTTTCCAGTGTTTTCTGTCTCAAATCAAGAGACCACTACTCTAGTTATGTGTCCTGAAAATTTGGTTGATCTTCATCGAAGGAACATCACCAATGTCAAAAAAAGAGGTCTTAGATTTCATTTTTCGCGGTTTATTCAAGAGTTTCTCTCTCTCTCTCTCTCTCTCTCTCTCTCTCTCTCTCTCTCTCTCTCTCTCTCTCTCTCTATATTTCATCCTTTATCACAAAGTTTCCTTCCAAATATTTAATAATATCTTCCATTTCACGTTCGGTACCAGAAAATAACTGCACCTCACATGGAAGATAATGATTTCCACACGAGATGATCGAGTTGAGAAAACAAAGGGAACCTTCTGCCTCTCTTTGGGAGGCTGGAATAAAAAGAAGTTAACCGCAAACTACTGAAAAAACTGCAGCTCCAGAAAGCGTTTCATTTTTGCACCCAGCACAAATGGACTCTCCTAGATTTGGCCCATGTGAAAGTCCCTGGTTACAAATGGATCTTTCCTCTTCGGTCCTCAGGCGGCTGTAACGTGCCCCCATAAAGATTCCGTGTCATTCTCATGGCCTTACGGATTAACACCTGGCTCAAAACGGAGTTTATTATCAATCAGGGGCTCATAACCTCTTCCATGGGGTTCGCTGGTGGGCTCTCAGGGGATATTTCATACAGTGACATCATATTCCCTTCCACTTTTGCGTAGTATTCTGATGCACACTGATTAAAATGTTAGAAATTAGATGCGTAACAACTTTCCTTGAAGATCCACTTTATGGTGGACTAGCCTCAATAAAAGGCCATTTTTTCTTTAATTTCACGTTAATTGGTCTAAAGGTAGATGCTTCTGTAAGTCAAAGGCAAAGGAACCTTCTTTCAATCTACGTTCGCTTTGAGAAACAGATGGCCAAGTTTCTTTTTCTCTCATCTCGAATAGGGAAATCCTCAAAGCAAGAAACACCGACCGTCTTCTCTTCCATCTTCCTCAAGTCCGGTCAAAGGAAGGAAGGAGATGCAGCATCTCCAAGTCACTGCTCTCGAGGTCTCTTGATCTTGTGACGGAATGAGTGTGGGATTCTGTCAATGTGGGTAGAAGAATCTCTGGAGCAATTAAAAGGTTGCAATCTCCAGCTTTAATCCTGCTTGATTTCTTTCAAGTTTCTTATAAATGCGTTCTTTCTTTAGTGGGTGAAATGAAAACTGTTACTCTGCCTATTAAAACACAGCTGTAGGAAGCCATCATGAATATAATTTTTCTTTTAATCCTGTTTCTCATGGAAAATTGTCTAACCTATTCACTTTTGAGAAAGAGACTCGTTCCACGTTAAGCACCTCCATTACCCTGCCTCTGTTAAACATATCTTTGATTGGTGGCGTTGCAGCTGTTTCTTCCTAAACAAACACCAGCATCAGTAAAATACTTGGAAAGGTATAAAGTATATCAAAAAGCTCATCTTTTCCCAGTTTCTATTCTTCTCAATTTTGAAAAATAACATTTTGTTTTTTACCGTTACCTCTTTCATGCAGTAGAAGATACTGAGCAGATGTCACCTTCCCAATTAAAATATAACAATGAGAAGTATTTTGTGTTCTAACGCAAGTCACCCTTCTTTGGACAATGTCATTACAACAGCCGTTTCCTTGTCACTACTGCGTTTTATAAAGTATTGCTTTTCAACACCTGTCCTCCATAATTTAAGCAGTCTCCTTCGTAAAAAGAATATAAGATTATATATCTCTTCTACTCTGAAAAAATACCTTCTTTAATTTGTATGATAAAGCGAATGCTTTTCAACATGATTCACACTTTAAAAGTTCTGCTCTTTCAACACTGTCTCAGAAATTGCCCAAAAATTCTCTTCTCAGCTCCTTTGATGAAACCAAAATTGCCTTTTCCCTCAGCCCAACTCCACTTCTTAAAAACCATTCCTTTTAAACATTTCCTTTTCACGGATCATGAGCAGGACTGACAAACTTCAGTGTTCCATCTCATCTGTTAACGATGCTCATATTGACTGCCTCCAGAGGCTCGAAGGGACGTCTGAGTGCCGCTGAAGCTCGTCCCTCCTTCAGTCTACCTGCAAGTTATTAATAGGTGAACGGGATCTTAAAGGAAGTAAACCAAAGGGCAATCAACAAGCACCAAGACAGTGCAGTTCCAGTCTCTCTCTCTCTCTCTCTCTCTCTCTCTCTCTCTCTCTGTAACATCTGGCTCCATCTCATTTTCGAACACAAACATCCTATTCTTCTTTTCCATTTATCATCCTCTCTCTCTCTCTCTCTCTCTCTCTCTCTCTCTCTCTCTCTCTCTCTCTCTCTCTCTCTCTCTCACACACACACACACACACACACACACACACACACACACACACACACACACACACACACACACACACACACACACACTATTCAAGACAAAGAAAGGGACCCAAATCAAGGACAGCTGACAGAGCAATTGAGTGAATGAGAACCCCCAATTTACACAGGTCAGACTTTTTTTTTTTTTTTTTGAGCGTGGCTCAATGACTCCCAAGAATTCGAAATGAAGGCAATAAGTGCAATCAACTGTGTACATATTCACGGCACTGACGGCTAGATTAAGTTAGGTTAAGAGTTAGATCTGTTTTCTGACAGCTAGTTTTCTTTTTCTCCTAAACATTCTACAATAAGATTTTATGCTGTTCACGTTATAAAAATCACACTGGACAGGAGTGATGATGTCAGAGAAGGAAAAACTTCTGTGCAAGAATTCTCGTCAAAACTTCCATGCCACTAATCTACCCACCCGTGCCACTGCAGCGACTATGCACAGCCCCAGCAATGGATGCCATGACGCTGAACCTCTGGTATCAGATATCATCGTTCAAGGACAAATATTATGATTTAGTGAGAGAGAGAGAGAGAGAGAGAGAGAGAGAGAGAGAGAGAGAGAGAGAGAGAGAAGAAGATTGCACAAATAAATTCACTTCAGTTTACGGTATACACACAATTATTTATAGAGTAATAAAAAAATTAAAGATACAGTGTGTAGGTACAGAAACACGTTTTATACAAAGATCCACTTGCCCATTAACACACCAGTGCACTCTCTCTCTCTCTCTCTCTCTCTCTCTCTCTCTCATGAAAGTGAAATATGGATGCTGAATACGAATAAATGATACATGTGAACGGGTGGATCAGAGTATCCTGAGAATGTTCGGACATGTGGAAAGAATGGAACCCGGCAGGTGGTCCAGATGAGTGTGTGATTCAAAAATGTCAGTCGGAAGGAGAAAAGGAAGTCAAGGAAAGGTTTGGATTGACGGAGTGAAAAGGAATTGGAAACGGAGGATCTTCACGTACTCGAAGTGCGAGAGTGCGCGCCAGAAAGAAGTGAATGGCGCAGTCAGTGTAGGAGGGTCAACGCAATGCTGATGAGCCTTCTGTTTAGGAGCAAGAGGCAGCCAATATTGTGGAAGTTTTCT